>NC_072853.1:16652629-16797629 GCF_028858705.1 Grus americana
TCTCTTTTCTGTCATTTGGCTGTTCAAGGATCCACGAGGGAAGGCGGAAAGATGGGAGCTTTGGCCAGTCCTGTACCACTGCGTCTTAGTTTGCATCTAATGTAATCTAATTTTCAGTGAAGGCAGCAATCTCACCTGGAGTTTTTAGTGTATTTACAGATTATTACTCTTATGATTTTTTTTTTAAATGCTTAAATTAGAAAACATACAGGTCTTTGAGCTGTGGGCTGTCCTGATCAGCTTGTTAACTTTCTGGTTGTGCTCGGCGCAGGTCTGGGCCAGCCCGGCGGGATGGGCTGCGGCGGAGGGCTGTGTGCGGGGTGGCTCCCCGGGGATGGAGCCCGTCGTGGAGGCAGTTTCCCAGAAATTCGCGCTCTCAAGACAGGAGCTTTCCAGCTTTGGAGCTCGTGTGCCTTACAGCTGCTTGAGTGTTATATGGAGTGTGGGGAGAAGGCTCCAGATCGGTTAGGACTTCATGTGCTTGATAGAAGCAGACGCTTTGAACACTTAAGGGTTTTTTATATAAAGCACAGCAGACAGTCTTTGTAGCCTATTTATGTGTAATAAGCTGGGTTTTGTTTTGTGCCTTGGTGGTTTTTTTTTTGGTTGTTTTTTTTTTTCTGTGAAAGAAAAAAAAAAAGGAGAGAGAAATTAAAACCACAGCAGTATTTTCCCATGCAGCTATAGTGAGTATCCTGCGATCTCACATGATCGGCTGTCCTGGTGGGGTGGAGTGTGGGAAGGTGTCAAAATATGTCTCTCAATTTTTTTTTCTTAAAAGGGAAAGCCAGATGAGTGCCAAGAGCCCTGTTCTCTTCTCTAGCCCTGCAGTAACAAACTACATGAGTGTATGTTATTAAGATGATAAGATTAAATTTCTAGCTACTAACGTGCTATCACAACAGCAAAGGGGGAAAAAAAGATCTTGAAAAAATTATGAAAATTAGTCTGACAGTCTCCTTTTAATAAGATCACTCCCAACCCCAACAGACAGTGTAGGCTGGAATTCCACAGGGCTTTTTTGTGGTCCTAATGATTTTAATAATACTTTGTGCTATGTAGCACCTTTCATTAAAGGATCACAAAGTACTTTACAGTCACTAATTAATTAAGCCTCACAACACTCCTGTGAGATAGGTAAGTATTAGACATATATTAAGCTGAGACACTGAGAGTTAATGATCTTTTGCTGCATTATTCTGGCAAAATGATTGATGTTTAAGCGCCGTATGTGCATTATATGTCTGTATGTGGGTGTGTAATATATATGAGTGTAAAAGTATTAATTTTACTATCCCTTAACAAAGAGGTCCTACTTGAGCCTGTTGAATATAAATGCGTATTTTCATTTAACTTTTTGTTGCTGCAGCATATTGACTGATAATATCACAGTCTTCATAGGCCCTTGACTCAGTTTGCTCCTCGTCTGCTTGTGCATCTACTTGTACAGAGGTTAGTCAGTGGCACCTCATGAAATTCAGCCTCTTTCTAAATGTATTATTCTGTTAAAAAGAGCATATGACTAAGACCTGACCTAAACCTGCAGTGCAAGCACAAGGCAACAACCATACTGTTGCAATAGGCTTTGATGACAAGTCATCATGTTCAATAAAAGTAATGAGCACCAGCAATGACCCATTGCAGAGCTGATGATCAGCAGGTAATTAGCCATTATCTTCACCGCACATAAGAAACTATCGATTATCAAAATTTGCTTTTTCTTTTGATTTTTTAAAAGACGTACAGTAGTCGCTATGGTAATTTGTTATCCTGAATTACAGACTGGTTTTAGCAGGTTTCCACTTTTTGCTTCCAGGGTTAAACTGATGTGAGTGATTGTTGAACAGAAAAGTCTGTATCTTGCAGATGCATGAATTGTGTAGAGTAGCCTTGTCTGGTTTTGAGGGAAACTATGTATAGCTATTAGTATTATTTCCATTTTAAAATAGCTGAGGGTGATCATATCAGGTGAAAAAAACCCCACATGGTTTAAAGGTAATTTCAGCATAATGAAAATAAGATTCTAAACCCTGGGTGATGGAGCCCAAAGATGAGTTCTGCAGCCAAGGCCTTATCCAGAGTTCCCTCTGCTCCAGAAGTCTCTTCATTCACATCAGGCTTAGTAATTCTTTTATTTTGTGAAGATCACCGTTTCCAGTGACAAAAAGGTAGTTGAATCCCAATGGCTGTTCATCACTTGGCCTTTTCACTAACAGCCAACAAATGTGCTTATTATTGTGATGGCATTTTTGAGATGTGGATAATTGCCCACTTAAAGTAACACCACTAAATTCGTTTCAAGTGGGACAGGAGGCAGCCAGCAGATGATAACTTTCAATTGCTGACAGCAGAGTCTGGATATGAACCAGTTATTTGTCTTCCTTTATCCATCCCATTAGGCCAGTCCCATTACGATGCACAATACCTGTTAATATATGTGAATTTTCAAGGCACTTTTATTTTTTACAGCATTTATCCAGCTCATTTTCAACACTTACTTTAAACTTGTTTTAAACTTGTTTTTTGGTGAACATCACCTCTGAGATAATTTTTGTCTCTTCTTGTGTGTGTGTGCGTGCAAGAGTGTGTGTCCAAGGAGAAGGCAGCTATGAAATTTCTTATGCTTGATGGAAGTGGAGAAGAGCAGCCACTATTTGTGTAGTGCCCACTAATAGATGCATGTGAATGTACAATAGGCGTAATAATGTTTTTAAGTAAAAACCATATTTTGAATGCATAATTTAGGAAGGAAAATCTTTTTTTTTTTTGTTTTGCAGATATACAGATCAGCTCTCAAAATGTCTTCTGTGTCTTCCGTGCATCTTCTAAGACAATTGCATTAGCCCGCCTGCTAGTTGACTAATAGAATTAATAATTGTAAAAAGCACTCTAAAGCCACATGCCTTATGAAGTCAATGCTGGGTATGATTTTACAAGTATGTGATCCATTTTTTCAAGTGAAATTGTTAACTGAAAACGTTCTTGGCACACAATAAAACATTGTGCAATCTGTTATTTGTCTTAGAGATAATAATTTCAGAGTGGCTATATTCTTTCTATATCTAACTTATGACTTGCTAGGGGATGGTTTCTTCAATTTAGGAGTATTGCAAATGTAGTTTTATTTACATAATATGTCTCTGAAAAATGATAGTGGTGGAATTTCAGCGACAAAAAAAAAATAACGTGTCTTTTCTTACCGTCCCCTTGAGTGGATATCAAGTAAATAAATGACAGATGATTTTTCAAAAGCTGAAAGAAAAAGAGGGGAAAATACTTTAAAATTCAAGTTAAGAAAGTTTTTATATTTAGATCAATGTTATCTTCGTTCTTTTCTTTCTCCAAGTGTAGAATACTGTTTGAAAAAGCTCCATTAGGCAGATACGGGGTTTTTTCCCCCTCCATTAACACACAGACTCACAGATATGTCAGGAAAATTTGAACCAAAGTATCTAGATCTGGAGTACTGTCTAGTTAGCCTGTATGCAGTCCAGATTTTTCTTTTCTTTGCTTTATAGGGATTTTTTTTCTGTCCTTTTCTCTGACTCTCCTCTGACAGTTGCCATGAAGATAGCAAAATCTCTAAACTTTCCTTATCTGCCAAAAGTATCTGTAACAAAAACATTTTAAAACATTGCATTTAGTCTTGTTTAATTTTGACTGAGGTAACAGTCACGATGTTTACTTTCTCGATTTCTGATTTTTCCTCACTGCATAGTCAGGACTCCTTTCTCTGTCCTCTTAACTGCCATGAATTGCATTTAAACGGAAGTTATTTTAAAAATGGTTTGGGATGTGTAACCAGGAGAAAAATACAGATTTAGCTGAACACCTACCAGAGGTGCTCACGAATATTTTTAGTGTGTGTTAACCAAGAGCATTCGTGAAGTCCCACAGAGAAGAGGTAATGCTAAAAGGCTCAGGACTATCTTTATACCTTGAATTGTATATGTATGCATGTTGTTGTAGTAGGCCGAGTCTGTATTGTAATAGTTCTCTTACCAGAAGAGGAAATCTTTCTTTTCTCTTAGTTCTGAGTGACTTCATGGTTCAGAAGTAATCAGAGGGGGAAAAAAAAAAAGTAAAATTCAGTGCATACATATCACGGTAGGTGTGGTCGACATTAAGGAGAAGACGCTTGGTTCCCAAGCATGTGTGTCTTCTACAGTAAGGAATCACAGTAGGCATTTAAGAAACCTATTAAGACCACACGGAGTGTCAAAATTTCTGTAACACGAGCTGGCATTCTGTGTGAAAGCCGTCTCGCTGCAGCCCATGCTGCCTGTGGATCAGCTCGACCACAAAGACAACAGAGCCAGCCCAAGACACAAGTCGAACACTTCCCCTAAGAAGTTGTCTCTTTTTATCAACATAGCACACAGTGCCCTTTCATGTGGAGCAGATGTAAATAAGAGGACGTACAGACGCCTGTTCTTTTATTTTTAATCTCCGTCCCCAGCTGTACTTCTCAAAGTACTGTTTTGAGAAGGTCATCCGTGGCTTTTAAAGGTCTGGATGCAGCACGAGTTGGAGTGCATCAGTGCTGTTCCCAGAATCACCAGGTGGTCCTCCCTTCACCAGCAATACACATCTCCAGTGCCTCCGTAGGCGCCTGGCCGTGGCTGGCCTGGGAATGGGGGCTCAGGCTTGAGTCTGGAGCTCGCATCTCGTGTGTGGTACTGCAGGCTGCTGCCACCGGACCACACGCAATTTGGCAAAGAGAAACATCCATCATTGTATACAGCGTTGGCAAAGATAAGAGCGTAGAAGAAGTTGTAGCACATCTGTCTTCTGCCCGTAGCTAGCATGTGAGCACAAATGGATCAAACCAGCTGGTGAGGAATATCAAATCCAGAACGACGCAGTGGAGAGTGCAGGGAAGTTTCACATACGTATGTTTTCTAAGTAGGCTGGGGAAGGTGAAGATATGTAGCGGATCAGGAATTTGGCTTGCTACCTGCGTAGTCTGGTTATTTGTTCTTCCATAATCTCCCCTTTTCAGCTAGCAGCTAACTCACCGGTGGCAGACTCCTCCTTTCTCTCTGATCCCTATTGCTGTCCTGTCTCAGCTTTCTGAAATGCATCTTGAAGGCGTACGTGCAGATTTAGCAGTAGTGGTAGGCTACGTCTGCAAGGAGGGCTCGCAGAGCCTGCAGAGGCAGGTTCGGCTCTTTCGATCCATGTGGATTCCAGGTGTTTTCGGGGTAGATCCCGACTCAGCCACACAGCAATGTCAAATGTCTGGATCCAGGCCTGTAAAATTTTATTGACAACGGGTCTCCTAATAAAGTTAGTTTCTCTTTGTTTGGCAAATAGAACTAATTACATGAATAATGGACTGTGGGGCCAGACTCTAGAATATCCATATAATTCTGGTTGAAGTTTATGGGCAGTAGGAGAGGGAGCTTTTGCTATAGAGAAACTGATACCTGCTTAGGAAAAATACTTTCTCTGAAACCTCAAAGTTACTTACTCTCCTAAATCTGTTTCCTTCCTAATAACTTGTTTAAGTACTCCTGATTATGTCTTTTAGGTGTATTTTTGCAAAGCTACATTACATGTAGTTGTACAGTGCATGAACATTAGACTGCAAAAGTTTATTTTTCCTCTTAGTTTTTAAAAAATATTTTAAAAGAAGCATTCATTTAAAATTATTTCTGCCAGACCATTATCTTCCAAAAAGATAATGAAACCTGTAATTCACTTACTCTGATGGCAGTGGTTTTGTAAGCTTTGAAGTTCTCTTTTTAGTTAAGTTCAGTCTCAGTGTAAGCATTTTTTTCAAATGTAAAATTCCAGTTTTCTACGTAGTCTAAAAACCTGTTTGAGAAAAATTTTCTGAAAAGTTGATGTATTCATATAATTCAGAATGCTTTAAAAAGTGCCAGGTTTATAATCTGTTATGTATCTTGAATAATTCTATAGGGTTTTTTGCTTTTTTTCTTTTTTTTTCTTTCTTCTTTTTTTTTCTTTCTTTTTCTGTGGTAGATATGGTCCGGAAAAAGAACCCCCCTCTAAGAAACGTTGCTAGTGAAGGTGAGGTACAGACCCTTGAGTCTACAGGTACTGAAAGTGAAGAGTCTGGAAGGAAAAAAGAATTTTCCGCAGAGCAGATGCAAGAAAACACTGACCAGGGTGATGCGGCAGAGTTAAATAACAAGGAGGAACTTTGCACGCATGTCCAAGAGCCATCTTCCAGCATTAAAAAGGACTTGAAAAGCTCAGTGCTGAGTGAAAAGGCTGGCTTCAATTATGAAAGCCACAATAAGGGAGGAAATGTTCCATCCTTCCCTCATGATGAGGTGACAGACAGAAATATGCTGGCTTTCTCATCTCCAGCTGTTGGGGGAATCTGTGAGCCCTTGAAGTCTCCTCAAAAATCAGATGCAGATGACACCCAAGATGTGGTCTGTACCCCGTCAGGAGATGCAGCAGAGACAAATGAGGAGCATCAGATGTCGCCAAAAGCTTCAGATGAAACAGTGCAAGTGCAAAGTGGTCAAACTGATGGCCAAGGCTCAAGCCCGGTCCCCACGGCCTCAAAAAACCCACAAGTGCCTTCAGATGGGGGTTTAAGGCTGAACAAATCTAAAGCAGATTTGTTGGTAAACGATAACCCAGATACGGCGCCTCTGTCTCCAGAGCTTCAGGACTTCAAATGCAACATCTGTGGATACGGTTACTATGGGAACGACCCCACAGATCTCATCAAACACTTCCGCAAGTACCACCTAGGACTGCACAACCGCACCAGGCAGGATGCTGAGCTCGACACTAAAATTTTGGCTCTCCACAACATGGTGCAATTCAGCCACTCCAAAGACTTCCAGAAAGTCAACCGCACTGTGCTTTCGGGGGTGCTGCAGGACATCAATTCCCAGAGGCCTGTCTTATTAAATGGGACTTACGATGTGCAGGTTTGTATTTTCCCAGCCCCCCTGCTTCTGCTAACTGCCTTCTCAACTGCAAAGTCAGTTCTTTGCAAAGCCTCTCCTACCTACGTGATTAACGTATTTCATATAACCTGCTTAAGCCGTAAGAACCATTTTGGTCTATTTTAGCCAGGTTTTCTGCAGGTCTGCTGAGCATCTCGTACAGTAGAGGAATACTTGGCTTTTTGACCAGTGGTATTTTTGTGTACGATTTAGTCGTCGTGGAAATCAATAGCAAAAGATCTTATTCAGCAAACAGGCAAATTGCTGAATTGGTAATCATATCTGAAGGATTTGCTGTCACGGAAAGAAAAGAGCAAATAATAATGAAAAATAACAACCAGATAGACAAAAGACAGCAGCTGGAAATTAAAAATGTAATCCTAAATTATCAGCTGCCGGGAGTCAAGATTTGGCTTATTGATTCTTTATTAAGATAAAATAAATGGCAAGTCTTGGCAACTCTGAAGTTGTCTAGTGCCAGAAAAACAGGATAGACAATGAGTATTTAAAACATTTCAAAAAGTAGCAGTAATCCACGCTGTTCTTCACGTTAGTGAGCCTGCAAGGAAAGGACTATTGCCTCAGTCATTTTCTCATCCAGTTGGAGCAGGGAAAAAACTATAGGTACTGCTGGAAAAAAAAAAAATCTTAGTTTTATCATGAAAGAATGGTGGACCTAAAAGCTTTTTCATGAAGTCTCTGTTAGTTTCTTATCAGATAATATTTAATTAGTTAAAAAAAAAATTGATGCTGCTTTAAAAAAAATCCTCTCATGAGTGAGCTGAGAGATGTGGTAGGATACCTCAGTATTCAATGATAAAAAAATTCAGATTTTTAAGAGAAAAAACAAATAACAAAGTCTGTATACAAAATGAGTTTAAATGTCCATCCAGTTTCAAGCGTATGTCTGCATACATGATGTCCAACCTGGTAGTAATCACCAGACAAAACTCCAGGGTATGTTAAAATAAAAAGGTAGAAGGTGGAAAATATTTAATAATACTTGCAGAGACTGTCGCTATAGGAAAGAAATATGGAAAAACAGGCTAAGGTGGCTAACACTTAACTTCAAGTAAGAAGCCGAAACCAGAACACAAGTCAGGAACTTGAAGCTTTTTAAGTGATTTAAACTTTTCCTCTTTTTTCAGAAACTCTACAACTTCTTTGTGGAGCAGCAAATCAAACTAAGGTCGTTATTATGCGTAAAAGCTGCAATCTTTGAACTGCTGTCTTACTAAAAGATCACTTCACTGTCTTGTGTCAGACACTCTCTCCTGCCAAACTCTGATTAGAAAGCAAATACGTGATTTAGTTAAAAGAGGTTGGAAGTGAATAATGTCAGAATGTGAAATGATGGTTTATAATTAGCACATAGTATGATGTTAATACCTGGATTTCCTGCTATAGTTTCAGTTTGCTGACTCCGAGGACAGCATCTTAGAGCAACTGATCCATGCTGTCAGGAAGACATTCAAACTGGAACAGTTCAGGCATACAGTATAGAGGAATTTGAGTTTCTAAACACACTTTCATTTCCTCCAAACAATTGTTTCGTTAGGTCCTTAGTTATTTATAGGAAAGTTTATGCTTGATTAGAATGAGCTGGACACTTTTCCTATGCAGTGCTTTCAGAAATAAAACAGATGTGTGAGCTATCTCAGTTTGAACTGATAGAAGTAGAAATAAAACAGCTGAACCTAGACTATACTTGTCTACTAAACCCTGGCAGTAAGATACTGCAGGGGAGACAAAAAGCGGTAGGAAACAGCCCATAGATAATCTACTTAAGATCAGTCTTTTCTCAGACGAAAAACATTTTCCAAAATAGAACAGACAGCCTATACAATGTTGGCAATTTATTTTAAAGAAAAAAAATTGGATCTGGAAACTTAATTTTTAAGAGTGCTAATTTTCCCTGCCCAATTTGGGAAGAGAAGATTAAATAAGCTTTTGTGCCAAATGCCATACTTCATCACTTGCACATGCACCAGATGTTGATCCAGAACATGTCAGAAGATAAGTAACTGATTAATATTTTTATGCTTTCTCCTCCCCCACTCCTGATACAGAGCAGCTTTGTGAGATTCGTAAACACAGTAAAAGAACATTTGAAAATCCCCTTTGCACCCACACATGTTTATATTGCTACTATGTCCATTTTGGAGGGGATTTTTCTCAGGCATCTGAATAACTGGCGTTTCCTGCCGCAACAAGGGATCGTATCGATTTGAGCTCTGGTTAAAATTGGTTCAGTCAAACTCCTGTGTAACACGGAGAGGGAACTGAACCTGAATAAATGGTTCATCTAAACAATATTATTTTGTATAGGTGCTTGGCTAAAGGAAAATAATCCCTTTGTAATTAACTTGAAATAGTAGTGGACTGGGCTTAAGGTCTGATTTATTGATCCCCTTGCACTTAACAAACTGTTCTGTTGTAGCTGGGGTGGAAGTTATCGATGGATTTATGGTCTCAGGCCAGGGAGCTGGGTGCAGAAGCCAGAGGATGAAGATGACTGTCTTTGATCTGGCTCACAGTGGTCAGGCAGAGACCACGGTATATGAAGATTTGTAGTAGTGGGGGATGCTATTGAGCCCTGTAGTTTGCATTCATAACAAAAGCAAACAAAAAGCAATGGAAAAATGTCTGAGTGCAGAAAAAAACAGTATCTGCTATCCTATCTGCGGAGAGGTAGGGATGTGGTCCCTTTTCCAAGGGCTTGGAAGAAAGAAATCAAATGCATTTTTGGACTTATACCACAGAAGTGAAGTCTATCCTAGAACCCCCCCCCTAACCCCCCCCAAAAAAAAACCCAACAAAACAAACCCCAACAAACCCAACAAAAAAACCCAACAAAACAAACCCCAAACAAAAACCACCTCTTCCCAACCCTAAACCCAGCTTTTAGTTGTGTGGTTGGTTGGTTGGTTGGGTTTTTTGGGGGGTTTTGGGGTTGTTTTGGGTTTTGGGTTTTTTTTGTTTTGTTTTTTTGTATTGCAGTCAGCAAAACAGTAGGGATGATACACATTTGGCTTCACATCCAGGTACACAAATGTTGGGACTGTGTTTTGTAGTACCTAAAGAGGATTTGGCTGGAAACTGTAAATAATCCAAGCTTTCTGGCCTTATTACTGTGTAGATTTTTTTTATTTGAATATTAATCCAGCAAGATTCCTTTGTCTTCTTTGAAAATATGATTTTGTTTTGAAAATTCCCTGCACTCTTTTTTCCCATTTTCTTCCTCAGAGGTTTTTGGTTCATTGAGTTATAATAAATTCCATAGGATTTGGTAAAATCACTGAGCTATTTCTGGGATATTAACTTTCTTGCCAGTATAGATTTCAGAAAACATTTGCTAGCACATCTCTGAGTTCCCAGACAATATGTTAATCAGCTTTATTGCTTTTATCAGAATAATATTTGAAGTGAGTTCAATGGATCAACTTTTGCTGATGCCCCTCATTACTTTTTCTTCACATTTAGTTAATTGATCAGTCTCTATAGGCAGCTTTGTCTTGCTGGATACTTTAGCCTATGTATGGCTATGTGGACGTGCCTAAAGCAGTAGACTTTAGACTGGATTTGAAGACTTCACTTAAAGTAAAATTGAGGTGACTAAGTTAACAGCCGTGATGCTGAAAACCATTGCTTTGCTGCTGTATGATTAAGTCTCCTTCTGTGTTTGATCTAATGACTCTTTAACGTATATGGAAAGGTCTGGAGACAGGCAAGTTGCTGGCAAGTAGGCAGGAGTCTTTTTTCCATCCCTGTTCTTTTTTTATAAGTGGTGAGTGGGACAGCTTCAACAGAAAGGTTGGAGAGTGCTGTTTTCCACATACCAGCTTATAGCTAAGGGGTAGGACATTGCCCAGCAAGGGAGAAGAAGCGGGCTTGGATCCCCTCTGGCGGAGCAAGGAAAGGAGCCTACTTTTCCTGTTTCCTGAACAAGTGTTCAAGCCATTAGGCTATTGTATAAAAGGGAGCACGACCCCATTTCCTGATACGTTTTAAAGGAAAACAGTGTCCCTCAAAGAAAGGACAGAAATGTCTGCATTCAGGTGAGGGTTTCAGATGGCATGTCCCAAGGGAGAAGGGCATTCATGCAGCCATGAATAAAGACTTACTGCAGCGCTCAGCAGTTCTTACGTTGACTCCAGGCAGCTTTACATTGTGTGTGCTACCTTTGAGGAGCTTCCGGCTCAGCATGGCCCTGGTTCTGGAGCTTATTGTCACAGACCTACCTCTTCATATGTTCAGCCATTAAAGAGATTCAGACTCCTGTCTGAAAGTACTAAAAAGTTATATTTTTTTTTTGTCCAGCACTCTCATTTTGATTGTTTCATGGTTTTAGATAGTAGACTGCCATATAAGATAAGAAGACAAATTTCTGTAAAGCCATGGACTGATAAAAGCCATCCAAAAGTTTCTTGATTGTATTTCAATGAGCCTGGGGAAAAAAAAAAAAAAGAATAAAGTATTACATTTTCTAACTATCCCACAAACTAATGAGAGATTGGCGGCAGATTTTTTCTTTTATCGTTCTAGACATCCAGTATTATAACAGTTGCCCTATACCACTCAGCCTAATCCTTTGTCATGTATGAACATGGGTAACAATTTTTCCAGGACTTTCACAGCAACCGAGAGCACTTCTGGATGTCCAGCTACCCAGCTGCTCGGTGTCCTAGAAAGTGGGCAGAAGTGCCCATGCACACAGAGCGTGTAAAGCTCTTCCGTCTCCTTGATAAATCAGTGGTGATCTTCATGTGGCTACACAAAGTTAGGCATGTGTGGTTTTTAGCGTTCTGGATTTCAGTGTATCAAATCTGGCAGCTTGTCTGGTCTCATGTTAGAAGTGCACAGCTAGTGTAAAGTCTGGGCTAACTAGGATTCAGCTGAAGGAAAACCAGTGGTTTTATTAGTAGCTTCTGCTTTTTATCCTCCACGCTTATATTAGTAGTTTGATTGAATATGAAGCTGTGAAGGTAAGACAAAAAAATTGTAGGGCGTCTGTAGGGGTACAGATGTAATCAACATCCCTTCTGATGTTTTAAGGTTTTCTTCTACATTTTTGGTGGTTTTGGCAAAGGGACTCTTACTGAGAATCTAGAGTGGAGGCATAAACAAATACAGCATTTACATTTGTTTTAGTAACAAATCAAACTTTCTTAAAATTCAACTTTGTCATCAAATAGGCTTCCTGCAAGGTGACAGGGATACACATGACTAGTTGACATGACCAAATGAAAATGTGTATGTGAATGAATTTCATTTTCCTCATGTGCTTAGACAAATGGATCCAAATTTTATATTGTTGGTCTTACTGACTTTAGCTCAATTGTCCAAAAACCAGGGATTAGATTTAAATAAACTGACCAGCTATTGCTGGCTATGATGTATCCTGATCTCTTGCAGTAGATTGTGCCATGCTAGATCTTGACGGGTGTGCTAGAACAGAACTTGCATGAAGGTGTGATGTCCCAGAAGGCCCATTTCATCTGTCAGCCGTGTTGTAGACTCTCCCTGGAGACTTCCCTGTTTAAACTGAAGGCTGTCAGGCTATCTTGGGTGTTGCATCTGCATGTGTGCATACCTGTTTATTTTGAGTCTTCTGGGTCATGATCAGGCTTGGAGACTGCCTTGCACACTGAGAGAGTCACACCGCATGAACACAGGAGTCAGTCATCTCTTTTAAACCACAGACATGAAAAAGTAACAGTGGCAGGTGGAGAAATGGGTGGTGGTAAAACACACGTATCTATACATTCATATGCATGTGCTTGTCTGTGTATGTGTACATGTGTGTGCTGCTTTTTCTCATATCTGCATATACCTATATATATAAAAATATTATGTGAAAAAGCACCTGTGATCTTCTAGGCATCTAAATTCTATATTGACTATAGCTCCTAATAAGTGATTTATATGGTTATATGTAGTAGAAGTTCTTTATATAATTTCTGTGGAGATACTAGCAAGTTTACTATTTAGAATGATATGCAGTGATTTACAGCATGTAAAAGCTTCTAAATAGTAAGTGCCTGGGAACATTCACTTGATCTGTGACAGAAATGAGCTATTCTTTCAGTGAGAAGTAGTCTACCCTCATATTAGAGCATTCAGATGGGCAGTTCCTGTGGAACAACTGACGTGATGTATATTCACAGCCTTTGAGGCAAAATTGTTTATTTGTTAATAGTCCTCATCGTTATGTCAGGGATATCTGGTAGTGTTTGAAGAGACATTAATGAACAAAGTTGGTGAGAGTAGTAATAGTTACGGATATATTTAAAGATATAAACTGCTAAGCCCACAGAAATGATGAGAGCTCAAAAATAAAGTTGCTGGGGAAAAAGGAAAGCAGCTAGGTTTTCTTGTGGTGTAAATCAGTGCAAGTTTGCCTCTAAGTGTGTGAGGCTGCGTGAGTTTACAGTAGCCAAGGAACTGTTTGGTAATTTTATCTATACGGAGAGAGAATAGAAGGGATGGTACTTCTTTTAGGTGCTAGATATTAGTCTACTAGCATTAGCTAGCAAATGAAAGTCTTCTGTGTTCCTTACTTTTGTTGTTTTTGCACATCTGGTCTCCTGACTTTAATTTAAGCCCTGTTACTGTTCTGTCACAGTCTTTGTTTTAAAAATACCTTTAAATTCTAATGTCAAAAACTGTACTGGCTTCGATGGCAACAGAATAAATCTTGCGAAGAATACACTCATCTGGAATGAATGTGACCCAATAGTTTGCTTTCTTGTTTTGGTAAGTATGAATAGCCCAGCAAGCCAGGAGTTTGCCCTGAGTCTTTGCCTCACTTGTGCAATGTAGTTCTATCTACCTATAAATTAATCACAGTATGGTAAATAGTTTTAAGAATATACTCTGAAGATTGTCCTAGTTTTACATGCAGAGAGAGAGCGAGTGAGAGGGAGTGAGTTCTCCATAGTGGAGGTTAGAGAACTGGGTGGTGTTACACAAACTTGCATGAAAGCCAGGAATCTGTTCTGGCCTGCACGACATGAAGAACTTCATAAATGTGGGATGGTTAAAATGTTCTGGATGCTATATTGCACAAAGCAAATGAATAAACAAGAGCATTAGAAAATATTTTAGGATTAGAAGATTAAGAGTAATTGGCAAAGGCAGACTGGATGGCTCAGGAGATTGGTAAGGGATCTGGAGCCTTTCACCTCCTGATTAGCCAAAGATGTAACCCAGGTAATCAAAAAAAAAAAGATTTATTAACGTTTGATGTTCCAGTGCAGATGGTTGGTCTAGCTTCTCATCAGTAGTTGCAGAAGCTGCCAGAGGTGAAAGACGGCTTTACCCTGTGCATGTCAGCCTTGCAGTTGAATCTCTTAATGGATATAGGCCACTAGGTTCTGCTGGTGGAATTTTCTTCATGAAACATATGATTACAGGAGCGGGCAGACTTTGTATTCCTTGGTAATTTCCTTCATTTTCTGTAAGCAATATTTGTAAACTGTTTCAGTGTAATAAAATTTAGGATTGAACTTCGAAAAGGAGGTGGGAGAATAGAGTAGGGTAGCATTTGGATCAAGGGCAGATTAACTATCAAAGACGCTTTCTAAAAAAACCCTGAAAGTACCTCTCCTTGCCCAAGTCCATCTATTCCATTAAATCATTGTTTCCGGTCTGACTAATTAGAGTAATATAGACATATCTGTTGGACACATATAGTGCAATTACACAGCTTTGTTGAAGTACTTGCCAACATGCTTCAGAAAGTACATCTTGAAACCTTGTCAATTATCGTGTTATCTTTTCTCCTCTTTCTGGCTATTTTTGGAAATGTGCATGGTGTGTGAGGAGATAGCTCAGTTGTATTAGCACATGAACTTCAATTCTTGTGGTAAATTCTTTCCCAGTCTTAGAGATTTGATAATTTTCCCATTAATGAATGAATTTAACAGTTAGGAGTTATGAGTTTCAGGGAGTCTTACTGTGAAATGTAGTTCAGTTTAGTCCCAGACAGGCATGGCTTTGAAGAGCAAATAGAAGAATATCGGTGCAACCATCTCAAGCGCAATAATGGAGAAGTCATTCTAATAGCCATCTTCCTCTATACAGCGTAATAATACCAACTATATTGCCATAATTGAGGTCCTGCAGGAGTAAGAGAGAATCTGAAGGCCTCACAAGCAAGCAACAGTGAAGGAAAGAACTAAATCAGGTTTCCACAGTCTAAACAGATGCCTTATATGTTAGGTTCCCTTTAAAAAGAGAATTATGAAGATTAATCTTTTTCTGTGCTTATTGAGGGAACTGTTGATCTATAGGTGCTCTTACATTTCCAGTGCAAACTGTTCCCGTAGTTGTGACTGCCATTAGTTATGTCACCTGGCACTTTGGTCTCCGCTGCTGTCATAGAATTGCAGAATTTCACCATTGCTTTTGTGTAGTTTCTTCTTCTTTATGTTGGGGTGGAGTGTCTGCTTAAGAAAATATAGCTGTCAGAGCAAAGCAGGGGACTAGGTTTTGCTGGGATCAGGATGAAATAGGGGAATAAATAGGAGAAGCTATCACTTCTGATACCACACAGAAATGTGGATATTGAATTATATAGGTATTTATTTATTTTCCCTTTTCTCCTTCTCTTCTTTATTTTTCCTCTTTCTGGGGCAGATCAGAGAGAGCAGGAGGTAAAGGCCAATTACATACCCACCGGAGGAGTTTAGTGCCTGTACATAGAGATACGATACGTAACTGAAAAATCTGAAAGTCAAGCCAAGACTTGAGCAGAGTGCATGAATCCAAACAGTTTGCAAATGTGTAGGCTTCTTCCAAATTTGGCTGGCTGAAAGCTGAAACAGTTTCAGTTTATACCATCACTTCAAGTGCTCCCAACCTCTTTGCATGGAAGCCAGTTTCTTCAGTTCTCTTTACCTGGGAACCCCCAAGGAGGCTTTCAGTAGGTTTTGTTATGCGTGAAAAATAGCTTTTGAGTGTAATAACGTTAAGATGACCATGGGTTACCTTTCACGTACATTCTCTCCGAATCGGACACATTATTTTGAATTGTGGCAGGGTAGTGGGGGAAATGCCAGCCCAGTAATTGGGAATCAATTACAATCCAGTGCTGTAAAGATCGTGTGTCCCCCCGCCCTTCCACTGCAACAAGTTAACACAGGTAGAGTGAGAATACTCAAGTTCTATTTTATCCTCCTGTGATGCAGGGAAGGATATATTAGCGTGAGACACAAATTTGCTATGTAGGCCACTAAGCAGGATTAGCACAAGTTACAGAAATGTAATGTAGATTTACAGTCTATTGAATAAAACGCTGGTACTAATAATATGTTTTTCCAGCGTTCAAAAAAGTAATTAGCAATGAACAGCAGCTGGGATTATTGTCATTCACAATTTCTAACTAGTGTCTACAGAGTGTCTGCAAAATAGGTTTGTTATCTGTAGGCTCTGTGAATGGACAGCTGGGAGTAATGGGTGTATTTACTCATTAGAGCCACTTAAGGTAAAGCATTTTGACCAGTTTTCTGTGCATGCATAGAACATAAGTAACTAATTAAATGAGCAAAACCAGATCACCTTGCAACTGACGTATTCGCTCAGTGAACTGCTGTTATTTTCTGTTTACCATAATTCCATCAGTGCTTTCTTTAAGTTGTCTTTCAACACTGTTGAGACTTTGAACATTGAAATAATGCAGTGGATGGAGACCTCAAGTGCCAGACAGCTGTGGATCCACTGTTGTCAGTGGATCAGGCCCAGATAGCTTTGTCTCCAGTTCTTGCTAGCCATAAAGTGAATAAATCGAAATGTCCTCTACAGTACAGAAGATCTGTTAAAACATCCCTCTTCCAAAGAACCTCTTCAAAACCAAATTCATAACTTGATACCAGAACTTGGAGCCCTAATTTAAGTGAAAATGTTATTATAGTTAAGTCCTAGCTATTTGGCTGCCCGACTCACCATTGCCCGATGAGGTATGTTTCCTAAACAAACAGAAAGCAATTTTCAGTTTATTTAAGAAAAAGTTTTAACCAGTGTATGGGAATTGTGCTTTCTTAAAAAAAAAAAAAAAGAAAAAAAGAAAAAAAAAGAAAAAAGAATTGGAAGCTGAATAGCAGCAGCTCATTATATCATGGTTTAGCAACTCATTGACTCACTATACATGTTCAGTGCTGATGGGATACAAAGGATAGCATCTCATTCTCTGAGCTAAACAGCTAAAAGGCATTTATATTATATGCATTTAAAAATGTTTACATTTCATGCTCTCTGTATGTCTGAGTCTTTCCGTATGGTGCGATACTGAATGAGCAGCGATCACATGCTTTCTTCGTGGTGCAGCTGTTGAGGAGGAGAAGAAAAATAATTACACCATTTGCCTAATGCATTACAACTGAATCCTGCAGAAATGTAGTAATACACTTACTGGTTGGGAGAACGGAAGTCAAAGCCTGCGTGGAAATTTTATATTCCCTGTAAGGTATCTCTTGGGTGTAAAAATTGAGAATGTGACAGAAGGAAGCTTCCACCCATGTCCTTGATGTAGTGGTGTAGACTGGATTATGGCAAAGGAGTAGATGGCTGTGGATTTTGGGTGTAAAGAGGAATTCTCTTCTGGATGCTGTACACTGTTTACTATTCAGGAAAAGAAGTAGAGCAACGGTGACATTTTTGTCAGGAGGTTCTTTCTTTGGCCTTCAAACCAGTTGTACAGGAGCAGCAAATCTCCCCCTGATGTCACGGGCAGGTGTGGTGCACTCCTGGGAAGGGCAGGCCTGTCTGCTATGAGAACACAGGGTTTAATAACATAAGCCCTGGAAGCCTTGTTTCCTTCCTGCAGACCATTTTGCTCAGAGATCATGAGAACAGTTAAGCAGACCTACCTTTTTTTAAAAAAAAAAAAAAAATTAGTGATGTCATGGACTTGGGTGTGGTAGGTTTCTTTGCCATTTTTCTACTGTAGTTTTTCCATCATTGTTTTACTAAATTGAGCTCTGTGCATGAGAAGAACAGAAGATTTCCTTGGAGAATGTCTGCATTGAGTAATCTTCGAGAAAACCGCCTTTCGTTTCAGACATCAGCCACTATGGCTGTGTTAAAAGGCATCCTGGCGGATACTGGATACTCCTGTAGGAATGGTCTTTATAAGAATTGGTCATACTCTGACCCATCAAACTGAATTTATTATTTCAAATCTAATTTTTGTTTGCTCATAATTAGAAAGCAATTCTCTTGGACTGTTAAGCATGAATATGATTAAAAAATGTAAGAATACTGAAAGAAAAAGACCGAGGGACTTTCCTTTGGTTCCTCACCTGGTATAGACTCCCAGCAAAATCTCCTTGCAAAGGGTTCAGGGATATGGGAACTGATGATTTGATCTCCTATCAATGACATGATTTAGTGATCTAGTGAAGGAAGGAATAGTCCTATCAGAAAACTCCTGAGTTCAGATCATGTTGCATATCTGTGCCTCAGTTTCCCCAAATAAAAATATTTAGTATTCATATGGTATATATATTCATCTATGTGAAACATTTCAAAATCTTCAGCAAGAAGTGCTAAATATGTGAGGGTGTAAATATGATATCTGTCTACATTAGTACAAATGAAAATGGTGGTGACGGTTAGTGAAAAGCTCATGAATTGCTATTTCTCTTTTTTTTTTTTTTTCCTTCCTTGCTATTTGACTAAATGTCCAGTGGAGCTAAAGTGACCTTATTCTTTATTCACAGGTTACTTTAGGTGGAACCTTTATTGGAATTGGGCGGAAAACTCCAGATTGCCAAGGCAACACCAAGTACTTCCGCTGCAAATTCTGCAATTTCACCTACATGGGCAACTCCTCCACTGAACTAGAGCAACACTTCTTACAGACTCACCCAAACAAAATGAAAGCAGCCCTTCCCTCCTCTGATTCTGGTAAAACTTCAGAGAAAAACTCCAATAAATCCAGTCCTACTCTTCGACCATGTGATTCTGGAGACTTGGGGAAGTGGCAAGACAGAATCACTGTAAAAGCAGGAGATGATACACCAGTTGGATATTCGGTGCCCATCAAGCCAATAGATTCCTCTAGACAAAATGGTACCGATACAACCAGTTACTACTGGTGTAAATTTTGCAGTTTCAGCTGTGAATCGTCCAGCTCATTGAAACTATTAGAACATTACAGCAAACAGCATGGGGGAAGCCAGGCAGGAAGCCTTCACCCAGATCTGAATGATAAGCTTTCTAGGGGATCTGTCATTAACCAGAATGATCTAGCCAAAAATGCAGATGGGGAGTTAGTGACAAAGACAGAAAAGGGTGCGAGTGTGGCAAAAAAGAAAGACTTGACTAGCAAAGGAGCAGAGGACAGCATGGTGACAAGCTACAACTGTCAGTTCTGTGACTTTAGGTACTCAAAGAGCCATGGCCCAGATGTAATAGTGGTGGGCCCACTTCTCCGTCACTATCAGCAGCTACACAACATTCATAAATGTACCATTAAGCACTGTCAGTTCTGTCCCCGAGGCCTCTGCAGCCCAGAAAAGCACCTTGGAGAAATTACTTATCCATTTGCTTGCAGAAAAAGTAATTGTTCCCACTGTGCTCTCTTGCTTTTGCACCTGTCTCCAGGGGTGACAGGAAGCTCTAGAGTCAAACACCAGTGCCATCAGTGCTCATTCTCCACTCCCGACGTGGATGTTCTCCTGCTCCACTATGAGAATGCACACGAAGCCCAAGCATCCGATGTCAAACCAGAAACAAACGCCCTGCCAGGGGCAGAGGGGCCGCTGATGCTCAAGGAGAACAAAGAACACTCATGTACCAAATGTGACTTTACCACCCAGGTGGAAGAAGAGATTTCCCGACACTACAGGTACAGTGACGTTTCAAATGATTAATGATAGGAACCCAAACAAACAGCCCTCCTTTAGTGCCTTCGTTAAATGTCACCGTTCCCCAAACGTTTGAGGAAACTGGAAATCAAAATATGCAGGCGTATAGGTATAAATCTTTACAGTCAGGGTCTAATCCAACATCCACTTTGTTTTGGAAAACCACCAGCTAAGTCGGTGGATTTAATTATACATTTAAACCTGTGCAAAGAAGAGGGAGATTTGGATTTGTGTGCAGATGCTGAAGTTCCAGCATATTTGAGGTTTGGTCAACTATTTTCCACCCAGAATCTTTTAGGTGCTATTTTAGTTTAGGCTTTTTACCAGAAAGCTGGCATCTTCATTCAGTAGGGGAACACAAATGGCTTTACTTTCCAAGATAGACTGTGAATCCTTTCATGCTCCGTAACAGTGCTTCAATGTACTACCTTTTTGTAGTATTTTCCATTCCCAAGTCCAGCAACGCAATAATTAGTTTAAGAGCATTCCACTGCTGTTTTGGTGTTGGTTTCACACTGGGAGCAGACACTCTTTTGTCTGTTGATGTCATCCCCCAAGATCCTTTTGCAGATGCTTATTTTTGTGTTGCTGGTTTACAGTGTCATTCTATTTATTTTAAATGCTAATGTTCCTATTTGGAGGTGGATGCAGCCAGTCTCCTGACTCAGTCTGACACAATGTCAGAGCGGCAGCCAACTCCCTGCTAAACTTCTTGGGTCAGTTCCTGGGCTGTTGTAAACTGGCAGTCCAGTTTACATCAGAGGAGGAGCTGGCTTTTAGGCTTTGTAGAGAGCAACAGTTATGTGCCGCTGCAAAAATGATGTTAAATATTAGAAAATCATGCTGAATATGTTAATGGTTAAGGCTAATACGTCAACAACAACGGAAAACTCAGTATCTATCTCATCTAAAAGATCTTTGCATGGAAGCCAGCTAGAATGAAGACAAAAGAAGATGCATTTTCAAAGCTAAAGCTTTGTTAAAAGCTCAAGAAACTGTGCCACGTTTAATAGATTCCAAGACATCCAAAATTAACAAAGGCAGACTGGGGCATGATACTTTAATAGAGATTAAAGCTGGGGGCATCCAAATGTTGCCCAACAGAGGGCTGCATTGGCAATGTATCAGGAGTCTATTTTAAAAAAAAAAAAAAAAAAAAGAGCAGATTGCTCATCTTTAATTTGGAGCTAGGGCCCACGGAGGATTCAGGTCCCAGCATGCAGTGCCCCATTTTTGATCCAAGTGGGCCTCAGGGATGTTGTGCGGATTAATTAGTTAATGTTTGTAAACTGCTTTGAAGATGAAAAGTGGTATCTAAGTTCCAAGCATTATTATAGCAGCTTTGAGCCATGCTGTAGAACTCCATAGGCAGCACTTTGTCCGCCGCTGGGGCATGGCACGATCTTTTTTTAGTGGTTAAATAACTGGAAGATTGAAATGGCTCCTTGACTGAAAAAAACCCACTTTTATTTTGCTGCAGCTGGTAATTTAAGTTTTAACAAGCATGCCGAGTTAAAAATCCTTTTTCCCAAGGAAAGGAGAAGCCATGGCTCTCGAAATTGAGTGCTAAGTCAGAGACAGGGTAGCAGGAGCTTCTCCTTTGGAGGGCTCAGCACCCTGCGGCTCCGGCAGCTCTCACAGGGAACTGAGCTATGGAGAATAAAGAGATGCACTTATGCGTTCGAATCTCAACTTGTTTGTTTAAAATTAGTCTATTCTGTATTTTTTTTTGTCTTTGGTCTCTGACATTGTTGAGTACTCTGAGGATGTTGTGTAATTAAAGCAAAGTACAACATCCCTGTAACTGCCAACTTCTTTCCCCTTCTCCTGTCCCCCCCCCATTTTTAATTTGAGTTTTGTTTCTTTTCTGCTGGTACTGCTGCTGTTTTCCCTCACTGTGCATCTTCTTTGAAATCACGGAAGTTAGTTCAGTTTGTGGTAGGTGCTCTGTAATGGCAAACACCGGCAGATTTTACTGCTTTTCTATGCCTAACCTAGTTTTCATAGTTTTGACTCTATCAAACTAAAACAAATGGGACTTTTGGGGCATTATAGCTTCTGTTTTTGTTATTATTATAATCAGGGTTTTGGTTTTTTTAATAGAAGTTTTGCATGTGTCGTATATGTATTTTCTTTCCCTTTTTGTATTTCATGAACTAAAGGCACAGAATAGTTCAGATTTAAAAAAGTAGTAGTGTTAGGGAGTTAGGTGACACACAGAAACATGCTGATGTGGAGTCAGCTCACATCCTTGCTGGCCTTCTCTGTGGCTTCATCAGAGTTTTTCTCAGTGAAGCTGTTATGCCACACGTTACATATTTCTGATATATTTAAAGTGCTATACATGCACATATATCTAAAACCTGTCCATTTATATGATAAGGAGCCGAATAGGTTCTAATGGTAAACATGATACTGAGCATTAATGTGGCAGGAAGTTTTCTGCCGTTCATGTATTTAAGTTTAGCCTTGATAGTCTATGAGTATCAGGGCTGGCTTTAGATGCTACTTACATATTTTGGTTCATGTATTTTTTGTCTGCATTTTTGATTATTTTTGGTTTTGAGTCATACGCATGAACAGCACGCTTAATTTATTTTCTTTTTCATTTTGTTTCCTTTTGGCTCTACATCTACGATTTCACTACGTCTGCTAGCTAAAAAATTTCCTATGTCCCAGTATTATTCCTTTGCAGCCATGTATTTGCAACAGTATTAGAATGCGCAAAAGTGGTTCTTTCCAAGTTTTCTGTCTACAGAAACGTATACATATTTACACTTAATGCTCATTCGATATTTCTTGACATGATTATTTGAGAACTGTTCAGTTAAATTTGAAGTTAATGAGTCATATTGCACTTGAGTTTACTTGTATTTAAACTTCACTAAAATGTGCTCACTCAAATAAATCCCCAGAAGGTTTATTGGCCTCCATTTTCTACTAATTCTGCTACTACACATTTTTCATTATACCTCTGAGGAATCATGTTCATTGTGAAGCTTAATTTTTCCTCAAAACTGTCTGGTATTCTGATGAGCTAAAAGGTGCCAACACTTGTAATTTAGATAAAAATCATACTGAGTATTTGGGGAAATTTTGCATGTCAGATCACTTAGTCTAGAGATTATTTTCCTGCTTGCTCCAAAATAATTAATTTTTAAATTTTCATTTTTTTCTTAAAAATGAAAGAGGTGTCTTGCAGAATGGTTTGGGTTTTAATTTTGCTAAAAGATGTGGGAAAACAATGCATTTTCTCATTTTTTGCAAAAAATAGATTTTATCATGTAAGTCCTTATTTGTCAAAAAAGACTTTGACAGAAAGTATTTGATCGGTGCTAGTAGTAATTAAAAATGCTATACTGAAAAATGCTCTAAACTCTTCTAAAAAAAAGATAGGGTAGTGATTCATTAAACAACTGCAAATTATAAAAAGAAAATAGACTCACAAATGAAGTATAAGCTTTGGCAATGAAGTAGAATCATTTCTCTAATGAACAAATTATTTTGAAAATGTGGATGACAGCAGTTATGTGGGGTTCTCTTTTGAAATTAATTTTGAATTAAATTCCCTACCTCTTAAAGGTAAATGGAGTAGAGGGGTAAAAGGCAAAGGGCTACTCAGGTCTTGCACGGCAGGGATGGGGCATTGGAGCTGCCTCCGCGGCTTGCACTGTCAGGCAGCAGAAGCTGGAGCAGGGTCTCAGCCCTGCAGATTAGGGAAATGTGGAGCCTTTGGAACGCTCCCCAGAGAAGCCAACCGAGGGCAAAAGTGTAAATTGAGGCCCACTAGCTCCTGGTTTTTCTGCAGAGCAGGAGCCTTCACTCGTTGAACAATAGCAGCAGCTGCGAGGACCTTTTCCATCCTCCTGACACCTTCATTCACTGCTCTGAACTTGTTTGCTCTTGTCAATGGCTTTTGCTCTCCTTTCATCTCAGCCTTGCTCTCCACTCTGCCCGTTCTCCTCCCCTTTCTGTCCCTCCGCTGAATTTTCTTGCTTGCTTTTGCTCACTCTTCTGAATATTTTCTGCTCCCCGCAAACCTGAGTGCAGCACCCATGCCAAAAGTAAACTTTCTCATAGGCTTATTTCTTAATGAGAAATACTAGTAATTATTATATTTGTAATGAAATTCAAAACATGCAAAGAAATGGAAGTGATATAACAGCCATACCTTCATCCAGAATACTTTCTATGCCCTAGAGCCTAGGAATGTCTTCAGGTAATTTTAAAAAAAAATTACTTGTATTGTAGAGGACGGTGTTTTGTAATACTTCAGACTAGTTAGAAGTATGTCAACAAGACTTAATTAACAACTGGCTAGTGTCAGGACTATCACAGCCTATTGGAAAGCTGAAGTAAAGAACATTAAATCCATCAAAAAACCCCCATCTAATCTCTCCAACTTAAAGATTTTCCATGGGAAAAGTCCTTATAGCACCCAATTCAAGTGCATTTCAGTGCAAATAAATAACGATAGGATTTTATTAAGTTGTCTGAACGTAACAGTGCAGCAAAGGTTTGGCCTGAATTCCTTGACTTTTAATCTTGGGATTGGGCCATAAATATTTTAATGTCCCTGAATAATCAAGTCTTTGATATATTTTGTAGTGAAAATAATAATAATACTAAGTGGCATCAATGGCTGGGATGACATTGCCGTCCCGATGCCACGTTGAAGATGATGCCAGTTTATGGCTTGAACCTGCTGTTACTTTGCTTCAGTGGTGTATCAGCAAGATCAGAACAGGGAGAATGCTGTTTCCTTCTTCATTTACATCACTTTCTTCCATTCCGAGATTTTCCTCAAACATCTCTCCTTTGATCAGCTCTGTTGCACTGTGCTGCACCTGATGAGTTCAGTTTCCGACGGTGTAAGAGTAGTTTAGCTGTAAAGTGTAACTTTAAGGTAATGCATGGGAGTGCTTATTGTGTATATTGGAATGTTTTAAGTTTCATTGCTTAGCTTTGAGGAGCTTTGTGCAGAAATCTAGGTGTCACTTGGGCCTTTAGAAACATGGGGTTTCTAGTATAAAAAGAAATCAAACATTGCCAACTTGTTTCCTTGATTGCTATCAGGGTGGGGTGAAAACAGTCAAGAGATGAAAACATTTTCTTTGTATGCCTTGTTCTGGGAAAGAATAAGTTTCCAACTTTCAAAAGTTCTCTAATAGCTGATGATAGTTATTGTTTTATTATTTGAGACTGTGACTTGTATTGGACAGTTCCAAACTTTAACTTACTTTTTGGAGCTTGGGGATAGAATAGTATACAGGACAAACCCATGTGAAGTATGAAGATCTATAATGTCGATGGCAGAGATTATTTGTTCATGCATACTAGGAAGGTATATGTCCTGAAAAAAAAAGGCTGTCGGGTTGCTACCTACCTAAGTCAGTCCTTGTCTTTTCCACATCGCCATGCGTATCACAGTTTCACAGGAAAATGAAGGAATGTTTGCATGGTTCTCTTTGAATAGATTATAAATAGTTTAAACGAACAAATCTTTAATGTAATAAGGGTGATTGTAGCTGGGCCTCAGCCATGTAGTTACAACTGTGTCTAATATTCAGCTTTTATTTGTGGCCTCAGAAGTGTGGTACCACTCTGGTGGTGTGTACCACTCCTGATCAAAAACATTTAGCCAGTGTGGAAGCTGGGGGGCGGGGGGGAAAGACAAGTTAGGCAGAAAAAGATCAGCTGTTTGGAGGTGTGATATCTGTAGATGAGAGCCAAGTTAGGAAAGGGGGTTAGCCATTGAAATAGCCAAGTTAAACAAGAGACACTTAGGGCTAAGTAGCCTCCCAAAGGATTGATAAACTTTCACATGGGGAGTGTATGCGGTTGAGCCATTTAGCCCCAAATGGTGTCTTGTTTAACTTGGCTTTTAAGATAACTAGCCCCTGCCTAACTTGGACTTCCCTGATGGTATCCCACCTTTACAGGGCTGACCCTCTTTATAACTTGGCTTTTTGTATTTGTAAAATGGTTTTGATCAGATAGCACTCTTTTTTTTGGGTGGTTTTTTTTTTTTTTGTTTCAGAAGAGAATTAAGCTTGGTTTAGAAAAGAATTAAGTTGCAAGAGAGAATATATTAGTGTCGCATTGAGAGACAAGCTGATTTTAATAACACACAATTGTAGAGTGAAGAAAAAGGAACTCAGCCAGAACAGGATTTTAACCCACGGCTTGCTCTCCCACAAGTAGATTTTGTTGCCATAAGGCTATGTGGAGAATAGCTGACTCTATTTTTTGCATAACTGAATGAGCCCATCCAGTCCCTTAAAATGAATATAAATACAGAAAATGACAAAAAGAAAACTGATATTGCACAAGGGCTAGAAAGCTTGAATCTGAATGTGCACTTATGTCTGCGCACTGACAAAACTGCAGGAAAATCAGACAATGTAAATAACATATGGTTTGTTTTTCCAACAAAAGGAAAGAAGGAAGACAAAGGGGTTTAATAAGTTTGGCAAGTTGTCCCTTCTAAGCTATCATACTCTAAAAGGGACATTTTGTGTATCATTCCAGTTCTACAGATGCACCGAGAGCCAAATCCTGCTCTTACTGAAGTCAATGGGAGTTTTGCCATCGACTTCACTGAGACTAAGATTTGGCCTCAAAAGAATTAATTCTAACAATTGGAGTTGTCAGGGCAGTAACAGATTTCTCATACAAGTTTTGTCCTGTGTGGATAGCGAAAGGCTCATTTTTTAGCTTGGCTAAAGACGCTGTTGTGGCTCTGAATGCCTGGGGTGTGGATGTGTGAGTGTGTCTGTAGGGAGAAGCTTTTGCAGATTTATGTACATTTTGATGAAGGGCAGGGACGGTATTTTACTCTGCGCTGGTACGACGCCGGGCGCAGCGGGACCGGAGCCTGACGGAGGGCTCTGACCGCTCCTGTGCTATAAACAATTATTCATAATGGTGTTATAGAGCTCATAAACAGTGTTCTGTTCCTATGATAGATACGGTAAATGGGTAACATGTTGTTCTCATGTAGCAACATACGCTTTACATAATTTAGTAATACAGTACTTTATATAGGCTTTTAGAATAAAAACAGGAAGACGCATTATTCCACACTGCTCCACAGCTCATACCCAAGCAGTTCTGTATTTGACAGGAAAACACAGTTTGTAGTGACACAGCCAACTATTTTGCTTTTTCTTTAGAGCAGCATCTTTTAAAGTCGTGTTAAAATGTCCATAGAGAACAAATAAGTACTGTCTCCTGTGTACAGCCTTCTGTCCTTTGATGTATTCTTATCTGTAAGTTAACCAGACCTCCATTCAAAATCATCTTTGTGAACCAAAAGTTTATTAAATTGGTAGAAAGCAAAGTAGTATTTTAAGCATTTGAACTTGCTAGCATAGATTTATGTTATACAAAGTGTTTTTTATACAAAGAAAACTATCCTTTTCTAACGATTTGATTTAGTGTGAAAAAACGTGTTATTTCAGGGTTTCTACCACAATAGAAAGTGAAAAGTGTATTGCAGCAAACTGAAGAGGAAAAAATACAAAATCCCAGTGAAAATTACATGAAGTTTAGGATAATGCAGTGGAGTGTGAACGAGTGATAGGAGGGCATTGCAAGGCATGGGGTTGAAAACCAGCAGGATTTTTCCCACATTGTGTAAGACACCAAAGTAAACCCGCTTGCTTTAGTTAGAGGGACTCGTACTATAAGTTCGATTTATTTTCTTCATCTTGATAGGTAGAACCACTGCGAGAGGGAAGGCTGAGGGGAGGCTCTTATGTTAATAAACATCTCGTTTTCTTCCAGGAGAGTACACAACTGCTACAAATGCCGTCAGTGCAGCTTCACAGCTGTTGACACTCAGTCACTACTAGAGCACTTCAACACTGTGCACTGTCAGGAGATGGACGTCACTACAGCCAATGGGGAGGACAGTCATGGTGTTTCGTCTATCAAGGAGGAGCCAAAAATTGACCTCAAGGTCTACAGTCTGATTAATCCGGACCCCAAAATAGGGGAGCCCATATCTGACAGCATAGTGAAGAGGGAAAAGATAGAAGATAAGGAAGTGCTCAAGGAGAAAGGTTGGACTGACAGTCCCAATGATGATCTTCGCAACGTGACCTGGAGAGGAACAGACATTTTGAGGGGGAGCCCGTCATACACACAGACCAGTCTAGGCTTATTGACCCCAGTGTCCGTTGGCCAAGAGCAGCCAAAGCCTTTAAGGGATAGTCCAAACGTAGAAGCTGCCCATCTTGCACGGCCCATTTACGGCTTGGCGGTGGAGAGCAAGGGCTTCCTGCAAGGCGTGCCGGCCGGAGCAGCGGAGAAAGCCGGGCAGCTCACCCAGCCATACCCTGGATCCGGGGACAGCAAGGCGAAGGACGAATCCCAGTCCTTATTACGGGTAGGAAGCTCTCTTTTCCCCCCCTCTTCTCTTTTTATGATTACATGTATGTTATGTTTAATTAGGCATGCAAATGATTTCTTCAGTTCCAGAGTAATGTGGTTGGGTTTTTTTCATGCATTGGGGGGAAAAAAAAATCGAGGCAAGACTGAAAGACTCAAACTTGTAGAGCTAAACTGGCAAGTCCAAAGTGTTTGCATAAAACAATGTATATATTGATGTAGTATTAGTAAGCAAGTGCTTCTGCTTTTGCTATTTAGCTCTGATTGAATTTTGTTTAATCATTCCTGCTAATTGTGCAGGTTGATGATGCATTTGAAGAAGGAAGGTTTAGAACCCCAGAAGGCTGCACATCTGTTACACTAAAACAACTAATCACCTCTTATATTTTGTGGTGGTGTGACAGTTCACACTTAAGCAAGATTTCACATTATTAAATATCTAAGAATATAAAACCTGAGTTAAATATTAATAAAAAGTAACCTTTTTTTTTTGTAAAGCAACATAATTATATATCAATTTTTACACTTGTCTGGTTGCCTTGGAAGCAAAAGAAAAAGAAAAGAAGAGAAAAGGAAGGAGCTTGGGTGATAAGAAAAGGAGAATATTTGTCACACCAAATAATTCCTATTCTGTCTTTTTGTTAAACAAAAGGACCCATGTATAAGGAACTTCCCCTTCCATCAAAGTATGCTTTTCCCACTGTAGAGAAATCTGAGATTAGAAGAGCTCTCACATTCTGAGGAACTGAACAGGGAGGCAAATGAGTGCCTTTCTGCTGGAGTCATCACTGTATGTTTGCAGGGGCTGCTCCCTATCTGAACTTCTAGAAACTTGCTAGAGGAGCGGTCAGTCTGCAGACAAACCTCACTAGAATGGAAGTGATGATCAGCTATTTTTCTTTATTGTCTTTTATAAGAACATTTATAATCATAACATCCATTACTGTAAGAGTGAACATCATGTCAGAAGAAGACAAAAGGCAAGATAAATGTTTTATTCCATGGTCTGCTAAGATTATACATAGGTATATTTGTTTCTGTATACATATGTTAGTCTTACAAGCTCTTTTTAAATTACATCAGTGGTCTTAAAAATATTGCAGTTATTCTAATTATAAAATAATGTGTATGTCACTTAAACCCTGCATGCAATTTAGGGGGCCCACAGTCTTTTGTACCTTACAGGTTGTGTATAAGAAGCAGTTACAGTATGTCACGTTCCCTGTTGCAAACCTGGGTGTGTGCTCACTGCAAATGGCAGGATTATATTTCTCTCCTCCAACTGGAAATATGTATAAAAGTATATACATATATCTGACTAGCCATGGAATTCATGCTGTACATATGATGCTGGTTTCATCCCACTTCAACTCTTGTAGTGGTTCTTAGCAGAGCCAGACATATTGGCCAGAGGAGCCGTTCATATTGTGGGTTATCACAAGACTAATAATTTTAATTTATTTTTTGACTACTAAAGAATTAAAAAAAAACCCAACTAAACAAAAATCTGCAAAAGGATGTGGTAGTATGCAGAATCAGCTCTATAAAGGTCTAAATTTGGTTGGTAGCTGGAGCCTAAAATCTTAGTAAGCAGTAAAGTAAGGCCATTATATTATCAGTTTTAGCCATTGGTGAATATAGAAGGGGAAACTGTATACTGGCTGCTTCTTATGCACTTCTTAAAAATAAGTTCAGACACTTTTTAAAAAGTCTTAATACAAAAGCACTAATACACTTTTTTTTTTTTTTCCAAATCAGTATTTTTATCACTTTGGAAATATTTTGACCACTTATGGATATTCAGAAATATGAAGTACCTGTAATGTCCTTGATTTTCTGAGGGGAAAAAAAACCCCAAACAACTCTTAGTTTTGTGTATTAACAGTGTATATAAATTAGTTCTTTGCATTTTAAAATGTGTACAACCCAACTTTTCTTTTATAAGATTTGTAAAAGTATTTCTTAGCGGATTAGGTCTATACTGACTGGCGAAACCATACCAACACCCTTCAAAGAGGAATTACTTTAGTGTACACTTTTAGCTACCTTGCTCTTTGAACTCTGTTGTGCCAAGGACTTGTTTATCTGGGTCTTTTCCTTAGTTACAATATTTTAATTTTCACTTTTCTTCTTTGAAAAATGAGCAAGTTGCCTTTGTCAGTTTGAAATATTTAAAAAAAGGGAAGGAGGTTAACTTTCTACATCTGCTGAACAGAGTCCCTAATCATATATATTTCATCACTGTTGACGGATAGAGGAAAATAGTGAGAATTCAAACTTCTTGAAGGTAAGGGGTGATCTGAAGGATCGGAGATGGTGGAAGATGAAGGAGTGTGATTCTGTGAGTGATATTAATTCCCTATTCCCTGGGATCTGTGAAAAAGATCATAGAAACCTAACTCCCTTGTTTTGCTTTTGATTTAGTTTTCTGTAGACAGAGTTATGGGATGCAGCACTGGAGCCAGGAAACAAGAAGACAAAGCGATGGTCAGCTTGACCAGTGGGAGCTTAGCGTCGGGTGTTACCTGACATACATAGATGCTATATGTATGCCTGGAAGCTCACTTGGCCCGGACAGAATTAGAAATTGTTCAGAAAAAAACTTCCCTTCCATTCTGGAAAAAACTAATTTTTGTGAGCCTCTGAAATAAAAAAAAATACTCCATATTGTTAAGCAAATCCCTCATGATTATCCACTTTTGGAGAATTTTATTTTTCTAATGTGAAATAGCTAGTAGAAGTAGCTAGTGTTGTGCTAAGTTGGGCCTTTCTGAAAGCAAGGCATTAAATCAATATGTACTTCTGGTATCATGTAGTGAATGCTCATGCAAAATACTGTATCCTAGGACGACCGGTGACTAGGAAACAAAACCTATAATAAAATCACTGTGGACACCTTCATTTTTTTTTCCCCCAAAGACTGACACACAGGAAGCCAAAAATTTGGGATTACTCAGTGAATAAACACTGTGAGAAATGGACTGAAAAAAATATCCAACACATCCCTTTGGTTTTACTGGCTATTCAGTATTTATAAAGTGGTTCTGCTTATTACAAATGATTTGTAATGATTTGACAGTAGCAGTAATACCATGTGCTTTTCATTTTTTAGTTCTCTCATGACTGGGAAAAGGGAAAGGGAAGATCGTGTTTTTCACATTTTTTTCATATATAGATGGAGGTTAATACTGCAAATGGGTTTTCTAGATACTGAGTTTAGGAGTGATTAGCATTTTAATAAAATATCAAAGACGATACGGATCAACTGGGGAAGGGCTGAAAATCTACAATTGCCCACAGAAATCCCTAATGCCTACAGGATAATTGTAAACTTCTGAAAAACACTCCAAGTAATTTCCAACTTTGCATGTTGTATAAGCCATTTATATGCTGCTTTCTTGCATTTCTTCCATGCATGATGGACACGTTCCCTCCCCAGACTCTGTGCTACAGTAGATTATTCGTGGGAGTCATTAGGGTAGGATTTCTTTCCTTTTTAGCTGCTAAAAGACCGAATCACTTGTGACCTTTCAGGGAGCTGGGGGTGGTGCAGGGGCGATAGCTTGAACTCTGCATGTGTGCAAACACACGTATGCAGTGGATGCACCTTTTTCCCGAGAGCGCTTCCAAGCTGTGTGTATGTAACAGAATCTTTCTCAGGGGCTTGGTACACTTCTGTGAGTAGCTTTAATTTATTTTTCTTATTAAAATGTTTCCAGCAGCTGTACTTACAGCGAATCGGTATGTTTTGCAAATGGGAATTACAAAAAATGTGCCTCAGCGTGGTACAATGTAGACATTATTTCTGCTCTTCCTTAGAGTAGCTGATTTTATAGTTTAAAGATTTGTTGATACTGGAAGGTCTATTGAGATGCAAAAATGTTCCTTTTTTTGGGTAGCACATTGGCAGCCAGCGGACTCCAGGCCAGGCAGATTGTTTAATGCTTTGACAACGCAGATCTTGGACAGCAGGAACTTTTTGCTAAACTGATTTTAAATGAAGTGTCCTGTTTTGGTATGCGTGGACACTGCAGAACAAAAATTTTCCACAAAATTGGGAATTGCAGCCTGCACCTTCAGATCTATTCACAGACCTAGTTAGCCCACCTAAAGGTATTGGTAAACCCTGCTGCATCGCATCGTAGTTTAGCCGATGCAGATGCAGAGTAGCACACATCGGTGCGTCCCATACACCTGAAGGCAACGGGGAGATGTCGGTGTATTAATCGTAATTCTTGTAACGAGGCGATTTGTGTACCATCAGAAGGAGGGAGATTGTCAAATTATTGCAAAGGTACTGGTGATTTTTATCAAAGGCAGGCTGCAGTCTGTAACATTAAATATCTAACTGAAGTTATGTTAACCTTTGCTATGAGCTTTTTATATGGGGCAGAGGATCAAATCAGCTCTGTTATTAAATCAAGATTATTTTGCACCATAATGATCAGACTGTTTACACGCTACAGGAAATAACGGCATTTCAAGAAAGTTTCCATTTACTTTATGAAGAGTTATTTTCTTTTTTTCTGTGATATTTACACTTCTGATCTAGAGCTGGTTATATGGCTTTAAATTTGGGGGAGACAGGAAATCAGAAAAAGTTATTTCCTCTCTCCCTGTATTGCATTCCCTATGTGGCTGATTGACAGAGCTAATTTTAAAATAAGCAATAGGTATGTATGTATCAGTAAATTTACATATAATTGATTTAATGTCAGTGTAGTAAATATCAGGCACAATCCCTAGTGGTGAAACATTATTTCTCCTGTTATAAAATACTGACTCCTGGTATCCACGGAGTTAGATGCCAGATAGCTGCAAAGCAGTGGAAATGCTGAACTGGCCTTTGTGATTTCCAGAAGACTTCTCTAAACATTCGGTTCTTGGCCAGAAAGGTAACACACCTTTGACATAAACCTTCCTCTCCGATGTTGGTAGAAGTATTGCCTCTGGCTTTAGCAGGAGCACAAGGAGCAGCACTGGAAGGTTCAAGCACAGAGAGTGGGATCTTGGTTTAAATGTGATTTTTCGGTGGTCACTACAGGGTAACGGATGGAAGTTTTTGTGCACTTTGGCATTGCGTCCCATTTCCAACCACCTTTTGACAGCAACATCTTAATGGTATATCTATGGAATTAAATGTAATGCATATAATTGTATCATACATCTTATATTTTAGTTGACGTCGGTCTTGGATGCTGCATCTCGTCCCTCCGCCACTTTGGGAAAGAAATAGCAGCCCTTTAAAGAAGAAACATCTGAAATAGTTTCTCTGTAGCTGCATCTCATTTTTTTCCCATTTCCTCTGACTCTGTTAGAGATCTTTCAGGAAGTATTTATAGTCAAGGCCATTCATTGCCATACGGGTCCTCTAATTAGCTGAGGGGAACTCAGCAGGCACTGTGTCTTACTAATGCACGGAGCTCTGTCAGGTCAGAGAGCTGCCAAAGCCTGTCGGTTTTTTTTAGAATCACCTGTTTCCACAAGTCTCTGCCTGGGGAGGCAGCGGGCTACTTTTAAAAATATAACTACATCCTGGAAAACGGCAAGAATCCTCCGACAAGGAAAATGAGAAAATAAAGTTAGGACTTGAAGAGAAATGGTTTTGAAGCGTCGGGTTTCCTGCGCAAAACCGAGGCGGGTAAAATCCCCGTGCTGGTGAAGGGCTCGCGAACGAAGCTAAAATAACTTTCTGAAGGTTTCAAGTAGTTTAGAAACAAACATGTACTTGGCTGCTTTTAGTAACTACTGGAACCAAACCCACAAGAAATTGAATGTTTTGCATTACTCATCCTGACAGAGTGATCAGATAGGACTAGAAAGTAACTTTTAGAAAAATGTTAACCTGCCCAATTAAAGGCATGTTTCTGGTTTTTGTGTGGGGTGTGTCTGTCATGTGGAGAGACAACCCCACCTCGTGCATGTTTACCCACCCATCAGTGCATATTTTTTTTTTAATTTTTTCTTTCCCCTTCTCCCTGTTACGAAATGTGGTTTAGAAGAGAATTAAATGATAAAATCATTATTTGGGTGGGGCGCGGTAATAATGCAAAAGGGCAGCAGCTACGTCAAAATCCTTGATGAAAAGGTGAATCAGTATGTGGAACAAAGGGCTGGGGAGATCGGTACGGGCCCCCGGGCCGCTGCGTAAGCAGCAGGATTTATTGAAGTTGCTATGATCAATAACAATGATTCAAGCAGGGAGAACCGAGATAATTCCTGATTTAAACAAGCTGCTTCATTCGGATGGGAGAGACGGTAATGAAGATGAGAACAAAAGAGTGCTTTCTGGTATTGAACCGAGTGGCCAAACCAGATTGACAATCAGTGTCAGATGTGATTAATTTTATATTACCCTTAACTAGTTCGGGTAGGAGAAACCTCTCTTTTGCTCTCTCCGGTCCGGTGTTGGTGTGCTGGCGTTGGAGGGAGCGAGTAGCGGCAGCACACCGTTGTCACCTGGATGCTGCGCCAGGGCCAGGCTTTGCTGGGCAAATGTCACCTGGGTGCTTGAGGCAGCCGCGCCGTGCCATCGCTGCCGCGGGGAGTGGCGGTTATCGCACTCGGCGTGAGGGTGGGAGCATCCTCGGTGCACGGGTACAGCTGTCCCCGGCAGCCCCCGCTGCTCCGGGCTGGGTGGGGGTTCGGGCACAGGGGGCCCCAGCACTGTCCCCCAGCCTGAACCCGAGCCCCTGGCGCGGGGCGGCGCGAGCCGGAGCCTCCCTCGCCCTGGGGTGATGCACCGAGGTCCCCTTCCCGGCTCAGCCCCTCTGCGCTACCCAGCCGCCCTTGCTGACACCGAAAACAACCCAGTCCTGCAGCCCGTATTCATACCCCCTTGCTCCAAACCGGACACACTGAATGAGGAAACGTTATTCCTTTAGGTACAACCAATCCTGGTAAACTGTTTTGGTTTTTTTTTGGGTTTGGTTTTTTTTTTTTTTACTGTCTGCAAATACATTCCTGAATTTTTTTTTATTTTCTTTTTTTAAATTGTGCTCTCAGTGGATGCAGCTCGGTTAACGCAGTGTCAGGGTATGGAGCACAGCTGTGGGCACTGCAAAGGCAAACAGCGCAGCAGCAGCTCCCTCCAGTCTAAACAATTCTGAGAACCATCAATGGGAAGCCTTGTTTAAACTGGGAAGTAAGTAAACCCGGCTTGTCGCACGACGAGTAATTTCAATAATTAGCTGAGCTTCTCCAAAGTTTCGAAAAGTTACGTGCAATTATAACCACTATACAGCTCTGTTATTGTTTGTATTGCTAGTAGTACTTAGCATTAGGTTATATACCTGAAGTGAAAGGGAAGCTTTAGAAACTAAGGATAATCTTTGCCAAACTGAATCCAATAGGAAACACACATTCATGTCCAAGGGCAGAACTTGCTGCTAACTTGTAGATTTTCAATGGAAAATTAAATTTCATAGATGAATGCAGGCAAGGATTGTACATAATTCTGTTTTTGCCTGAAGTACTATGGTGCTGAACAGTGAAAATCTATGTGAAGATACCTCTAACATCTGGAAGCGTGGAGTTTCTTTCTGTGTTGAATTTCAGACAACCCTCTACATGTATTTGGTAATTAAAAGACACAATAAATACCCTCTTTTAGAGGAGGGATATTATGATAGACAGCAAATAAATGTTTAATTTATTGGACTAAGAAGGGAGCATTGTAATTATAATTGATTTGAAGGAATCCAGATGCTATCCACATCTGAACAAAATGGTAAAGATTTGAAAACAGATTTATGAATAAACAGTGTGCACACACATTCTGTGATTTTTCCATGGAGGTATCTAGGAGTTAATACACCCAGTTAAAAATGGCTACTATGGAAAATAGTTGTTATATGAACAGATGTGTGCTGCAACAGAAGTATATATATCTATATGTGAGATATGCAGAAGGTTTTCTCAAACGTCTTTTGTTACCTTAGCACTCCTCAGAATATGCATGCGGCCACCTTGGAAGTAGTCTTAATTTTAAGATCTCTAATGTAGCACAATTGATTTAGTGAACAATTTCCTGCCTAATATAATTCATTTACTTCTTGTACCAAGTTCTGTTTTTAAAATGAAGCTTTATAATGGCTAAATGGTTCTGTTCATGTTTTTCTAAGCATTTTTCTAAATAGCATTATGTATATTCTTGAAAATCTTATGATCTTTTGTTGTAGTGATATAATAATATGTGCATGCAATATACATCTATAAATATGTGTATTCCATATTGAATGTTACATTATTTTGAGTTCAGATAGGATATAATTTGTGCAAAAATGGGAGGAGTAAAAAGGATGTTTTCTCTTTTTGCACTGTGCACAGTCTTAGTTTTCTGAAAGAAATGGCGTGGTGGCAGCCCAGGCTGTGCAGGGCTTTGCAGCAGCTTGCAAGTGGACTTTGAAATCTTTGCTGAGTATGTGTATCCGTGTGCTGCCTGAGATTTGCAGATCCCAGGTTGGTGAATCATATTTGTCCTAGTTAGATGGTGAATTCCCTATGATCTCTTGGCTGCTCTAGGCCTTAGCCTCCTGATTCTGTCTGTAAAATGGGAATAAGGGCAGTTTCCCACCTCGAAAGGTGCGAGTGAAAACAGATGCCTTACACTGTATTGTGCAACATTATAGTCACAGCAAGAAGACCCTGATCCATGGGCATTAACTTCTCTGGGTATGATAAAGTAACTTTTTTCACTACCAGCAAAAGAGAAAAACTGAAGAAACAGGTTATAATTTTAATTTTAACTTTGTTAAAATTCCTATTCTTTCCTTCAGCCTGAAAAAAAAAAAAAGAAAGCAGGAATTTTGGAGCGAGGCATTTGCATTTCTTCTTTGACTTTGACCTCATTTTGGTTTATGTGCCTCTGATGTGTATAGTGGCAAACTACATGTTTCACTTATGGGAAGAAGTCTTTAAACGATGGCTTACAGTGCAGTCTTTAATCATGTGAGTTGCCTCTAGCACTTGCCGAGAGTAAAATTCCACCCTCTCCTTTTTCAGATGGGTTATACTATCGGCTGTTTCTCCTTGCAAGACTGTGATTTGAAAATTGTGTTTAAATTAAAAAAAGCGAGGAAAAAAGAGAAATAATCAGAACATTTGTCAAGGAATTTGTTATGAATGGGAACGAGGAGCAATGCAAACAAGCTTGGAATCAGTTTTAATTCACATGTTATTCTGGGAGCCTACAATTCTGGTGAGAAAATGGCATATTTTAGGTCTGTTTCCTCCAGTTTTTGGCATGGAGCAATGCCTGTTTTGTTCAGTCAGATGTTCAAATGGGAATTTTGGATGCTTAGAACTAATTTTAGTAGGTGGGGGGCAAATTTATTATGATGCTACAAATAGAGTTTGATCACAGCTGCTTCATTGCAATTATAACAATCGGCTGTGAATCACTTAAACTATATTTACTGGTTGAAAAAAAAATAATCTCATCTTTACAAAACTGTGTCTTGTTTCCCTTAAAGTTCTGAGTATCATCATTTATATACCCAGTATTTTGAATTTGACCTGATCATGTTGCCAGAGTATTTTCATGCAGCTCTCCTACCGTGGCCCGAGAGCGATAGTGTGCTCAAATGACTCTCCCATTCTTTCGTGAAGAAACTGTATCTTTTTGTGTTAGGGTGAATTTCTGAGCTTCTTCTGAAATTATGGTAAATCACACACAGACCTCTTCAGACTTATTAAAAAAATGTTAGAAACTTCACTGGAAGTTGGGCACTTCAAAGCTCTTGCTACTCCAGTCTGTACATGACTAAAAGGCTGTAAGGCAGACACCGCAAGGTGAAAGCTTTCAAATCAAAGCAAAACTTATTATACCACTATTATCCCCTTTATAAGACATAAGGAGAATAATATCTTTACATATTTATGAGTTTTTTCTGATAGTAACTACTTTAATGTTCATGGGGTTTTGCTTTTGAGTTAGAAGAGAAAATACTGAGTTATACTCCATACTTTTTCAACATTTCATGGCAGCTCCTCTCCCAACCCAAAGTGGATGTATTCCAGATCTGTTTAAAAGTTTGTATTGTGCAGAATAAGCTTAGTCAGCCTGTTTCTTGAGAAAAGCATTTTCTTTACAATTCGGTTAATGGAGTCAGCTATGGTGATAATTTTGGCATTCCTCCCTGCAGCTGATTAAGAAGACAAACATCTGTAAAGCTCTCCATTGACATTAGCACAGTACCTGTTAGTATATTACTGAAATTCATTTATATTTGACTGAGGTATGCTAAAAACTTAAATATTTCCTTTTGTTTAGAATTCTCATAAACCCTACCTTATGCAGTGTTTGAGGGGTGGGGAGAGTTAATGGAAAATGTGATTAAAATCTTCTAGGCTTCAAGGCTTGTAAACAGCTTGGCACCTACATATGTTTGTGTGCGTACATGTGTTTTACTGGTTGGTTTACTAATTTTAAATTAGGTTTAAAAATTAGAATGAAATTTAAAAAGTGAGATTTATTTTTAAATTAAAAATGAAAAAGCTTTTCTACTTCACACAGTATTTCTGTAGTTATTTAGCCAAGTGGTTTGTAGGACTAATGTTAATAATTTTTAAAGCAAAGAGTGTGTTACAACTGTACTGATTTTTCCATTACAGAAAATTATGTTCTGCTTAGCAGAAGTTTTAAATCTGGGTTGATTTTTAAATAGATCTTTTCATCCCTTTAAGACTGTAAACTTAATCATCACTTAATTGATTTGCCTTTGCCTTCTAATAGCCGACTAGACACTAGAGGTCTTTGCAATGGTTATCCATAACAACTGTCAGAGCAGATTTGATTTAGGGACTTTACAAAAATCAAGAGGATAGAAGATGTCTGTGAAATTTTGTCCCTCAGACTGGACTTTCTTGGTACGATGGCCAGCTAAGTGACTCCTCACGTGAGACTCAGTCAGGCCTCATGACCGACTGCGCGTATCTCAGGAAAGGTATTTCATTTTACTTCGGTGCCCTGAGTTGGCATTGGTATGGATCTCTAGACTGCACTTTTTCTGAAATGTATAATTTCAGTGAGTGAACAGACAGCCTGGGGTGAAGCCTTAATCATTGCTAAAGGTATTCGAAGGCTTTCTTAGCGATATCCTCCTTAAGATGTGAAGCATAAGCCATTTTGGACACCAGTCCCCCAAGTACATCACTGTTGTGAGGAAAGAACATTTTTAAAAACAGTGATTTGAGAAATATTTTATCTGTGCTGGTTCTGTAGGTCCTTGGCAAAAAAGTTAAGTTTTGTAAGTGCGAGGAAGTCAACAGGATCTCCATCCAGCTGTCCACCCTGAAGGGGTCCCAGCGCCTTGTGAGCTGCAGCGTGTGCCTGGTGCTCTGCCTGGCTGTGAATGCCTCCAGACGCCCGCTGTCAGCGGGTTTTATCAGTACAGATCTGCTTCCCTCGTTGCTTGGCTAGGTTGCAAGGAAGCTTCACTGTAACCTCTCTTTGCTTGTCTTCTTCAGCTTGGTTTATCTCTCTCCCCCATCAATCTTTTGTGGAACTCACAGTTTTCTACAGTAAAAGTCATTCAAATTCTCCAAATTTGGAGCTTGCTTTCAAAAGAAAAAATACTGAACCGTTCATTCTGTTGTAAGAACTGTCTAGGCTTTCTGATCCGCCTTTCCTAAAATATATGTTGTCTGCATTGCAGACGGAGGCTTCCTGATGGGGAGAGATTGAGCAAAATTGTCTAAATCTCCTTCTCTTCTCGGCATCTGCACTTTGCCACGGTTGGAGCCAGGGCACTGGTCTGCATGGGCTTTGCTCTGACAGGTCCTCTCTCGAATGCCTACTAGCATGCACATAAATGGCCCTAGCGATCTGATATCCTTCCTACCAAAAATATTCTCATGGCCTTGCTTGCTTTCATCAGCACCGCTAAGTAAACCTCAGCTAGTGGAAGGAGACATGTTGGAGCACAGCAGAAGAACAGAATGGATGAAACTACAAATTGTTAGTCTGTTAAACACAGATTATGTCTTTGGGTACAAATTCCATTAGCGACTGAATGAGTCTGGATGGGTAGTAGCTTGTGGAAGTATTTGTTATGACAAAACCAACTTTTCATTAATAGACAAAGTTATCCTGTTTTCCTCTGTAGTCTGGCCAACATCAAAATGTTTCAAACTAATTTCAGACTTGTAAAACACTGTCTATCAGATACAGACATATGGATTGAACTAGTAATTTGCTTGCCATCTGCTGATAAAGGAAGCAAGGCGTCTAAGGAGAAAATGAAGAAAAATTTTTTCCCCCGTTGGAATGTCATATGGTGCCTTTAGCAGTTGTTTGTATTGACGTTTTTATTGATTGTTATGTAAAGTGTTACATTGCATTGACCTGCATCTGCTTTCAATCTGATAATTATGATTTTTTTTGGTTTACAAAATATCCATAATCATTTGAGCCTATAAATAATGTAGTTAGAAAATAACCCACTTTAAAACTGAAGAAATAAATTGATAACCATAGTTTTCATTGTGTGGAACAGGAATAAGCATATTCTTTTGCTCGGAAAAGAGAAAAACCTTAAATATTACTAACAAGAGTTAATTAACGTTATATTTTCTTTTAGTAAAAATATCCCCTTTCCTCCTGAAAGATAGGATAGAGGCCAGGGAAAACAATACTTTCCCAACATAAAAGCAAACAAACAAACAAACCTGCCAAAACTTTTCTGCTTAGGGCAAAATGGATACTTGAGCTTTCTGGGTTTTTCCCTGTAAGATGCTTCTCTCCCCAGCCACGATGGTTTGTGCAGGTCTGGAGTTTGTCCCCCAGCTCTTTGCCAAAGCTTAGCCGTGCTGGCTATATATATTTTATCTGGGGATGATTGACCTGGAGGGGCAGAAACCTCTCCGCAGCAGGACCAGCCCGAGGGCGGCACATTTTTCCTGGAGCTGTAACATCGTAGTGTTGGGAGCAATTCCTCTGCCGGGGTGCATTGCCTCACTGCTTGCCTTCGGGAAGCCACAGGGTGTAAGAGTTGAAGATTTGCCTCCTGGAACTGTATAGACTTCTTATTTCAGCATATAGGCTCTGGTTATCTGTGGAAATAATAATAATTAGTCCATAATGGAAGTTTAATTGTTTGTTCTTTTGGTTAATGCTTCTTAGATGTTTGTCCATTTTCATGAAGCATTTAGTTTCTCAGTTTAGAAGTGACATATCAAGTAGAAAATGCAATAGCTTCTCGGTAGGAATATTTCTTTTAAATAAGACAAACCCATTTTCTGCAGCCATTGGATCATTAACCTTCCAGAAGTGTAGGAATGTACCAAAGAATTTCTATCTGTGCTTGAAGTGACAGTAATATGGAAAATCTCTACTTGTCCAATATACTGTTTTCTCATTTGTAAATATCTTCATTTTTCTGAAAATTGATGTTCCTTGTAATGACCTGCAAAGTCTGTGAACAATGCAGATACCTATTAACACATGTCGCCTTCTCTTTTCCGAGTGCCGTTATGTACGGTTTCATTCGAAAAAGCTAAACAGTTACATAAATAACAAGTTTTCCACAATGTAGAGTTAATTACCATTTTATATTTGGAATTTAAACTATGCAGAAAGCTATTGCAACAGTAGCAGCATTTTAACAGATGGACATTTGTTGCACATGCACTCATAGGAACTGATATCTGTGACAGCAAGAAGTCTGCGAAAGTAAGAGGAAAATTCAGATAGAATGGATGAAGTAAAAGCTTAGGTAAACGTAGTGCTCCTGTGATGGCTTGTGGAAGGCATTAAGCTACAACAGATAGTACCACTAGTAGTACTATTACTGTATGGTTTGCCACATGCTTCCCCTCTGCTTTTTATGGTTTAAGCTGCATCCGATATGCCCAGTCTGTCCCTGTATTGAGTTTCTATGCCATGTTCCAGCACAGTAAGTCTAGATCTATTTTGCATCTGATGGGGCTGTTGGTTTTTGTTCTGGGTTTATTTCATAGAAAACATCAGGGCTGTATGTTTTCCTGATGGTAAATGTTAATATTTACAGCATACACTGGGAAATATACATCCAGAGTAATTTTATCCTTTTGAAGTTTGTGGGTTTGTTTTTTTTTTTTTTTTTAATAAGACTTATCATGCTATATGGTATGTGACAATTCCCATGTTTATCATGCTTTGTAACCTATATTACAATTGATAAAACATAGGTGTTTACAGGTTTGCAGCATTCTGTTAGAGTATGTTGACTGCAGCAACGGAATCAAATTACCCCTAAGAAAATATTGCTTCACAGCTGTCAGGGGGATATCAGATAGTTAGCCTGAGGTTGCCTACCAGGGGGTTCAACAGCTCTTCACAGGTTAATGTTTGCGAGTCCATTCTATAGCTTGGTGAACTGCCTGGGAAGGAGGTGAGGGTGTGATCCATAGGGGAGGAGGAGCCCAGGTCCCTTCTCTTAGAGCGGCTGTGTGATTTGGGACAAATGCAGATTTCCTTTCTGCTGCCGTTGATGCATATTTTTATTCTATCGTACCTTCCAAAGAACATTGAGATTTATGAATATTAACAAATTGCTTTGGGAACATTGGATAGTTCAGAAGCAGAAAGGTTTATAAAAAATAGCTAAAATTTTGTGTGCCTAGTATACACTTATCTCCTGTCTATCAGTCAGAGCTGTTCTTCTGCAGACAGAATTGCCTTGCTGTGATACTATCATACTTCTGACATGAACAAATGCTTTCAAAACCATCATATCAGGTCAAGATGGTGAGAACAGCAGATAGACATGAGAACCGGGACTGTATAAACAACATACTCCCATCACTGGAGGAATGCAGGTCCAGAGAAGTGGCAGCGTCGTTCTCGCTGCTCAGACATTGCCAGTGTGATATTCTCCCCTTCCCCAGTGCAAGAGAATTGCAACTGTTTATTTTCAACACATGGTTGATATCTTTGTCTGTCTGTCTGTAGATCAGCTGTGCCTTGTTAGGGACTTTACTCATGAGCCCTGAGAATCTTGCTCAACCTTTCATCTCCTTGCCATGTAACTGTGGTTTGTTAGAAATAACTGAGAAAAAATGTAAACTTACTGAAATGACTAAGAAGTCTATAGTCAGTGTCAAAGGAGAGAGGGAATGGACTGAATCGAGGGCGTATGTAAGAGATTAGTCTGTGCCTTCTCAGATGTATTTGTAATATCTCTCTCGATGGAGAAAGAAAAACTCAACAGTTGCATTTGCCCTTTGAGAAATGTCAGAAAGGATGTTTCAGCCTGACCAATTCCTGTTAATCTTGAGATTTCTCTTTGTGCTGTGCAAAGGCCTAAGAGTGTGGTATTCCCAGCTCTATATAATCCCAGAATACACCCATACGTTATATAAAACCCCCTTGGCTATATTTATAGCATATGCCATATTTATATGAGCGAACTTACGTAGTTCAGTGAAGAGGCTGTAGAGACACTGATGCAGCTAATGGAAACAGCAACAACGGGAAGGAAATTTGAGAAGTTTGTGCTTTCTCTACTATCATTGCTCATACTGTTCAGCATTGCTTAAATGAATCCTGGAGAGAAAAATGCTGTTTATTTTTTATATTTTTAAAGTGTGGAGAAATCAGAGCTTGCAGGTGAAGTTGCTGTGGTTCTTCTGTAGATGTAAAATCATTTTTACATGGAGGAAAATGTTACTGGTTTTCTGGCCTGTTTGCAGATGGTGGAGTGCCCTTGATGGATTTAGGTGTCCTTTAGCACTTATGTCCACTCCACATGACTTACTCAAGTGTCTCCATAGAAATTACAAGTATAATGGTTTTTGGATATGTCTACCAGTGTCTTCAGTGAATCATACCTGTGCTGCTGCTACTGCTGTGTTCTGCTGAACCAGAAAGACTCCAGCTGGAGATCAGCCAAGTTTTAAAAATACTGATAGTATCTGTAGTCAGGACAGAATTATCAAAAAGTATGGATTTTCCTTAGGATTTTTTGAAATGGAACTGTGTTACATTATCTTGTTATTGTCAAAAGCGCTTCAGCTGGTCTTGGTTTCTAGTCATGTCACAGTTGTAAAGAGAGGGTTGTTTTCAATAGCTGGCAGTGAGTTGTCAAACATTTTGGCCTACCATTTCTTCTCTCTGAATTATTTAAATAATGGACAAAAATTATAAATATGCTTTATAACTCTGTATCATCAAAATTATAAGTCATACAGAAACTTGGTGACTTGAAGAACAACATCTATTTAACCATCTGATACCATTATTTTTTTATAGAAACTTTTCGATATGAAAGTGTACTGGAAACATATTAAAATAAATTATATTTCCAAAAGGAAAGTTTAAATGTATGCCTTCTCTCCTCTGTTAGGATTTTCTGGAGAACTCTACCATGACCAGCATAGATATATCACTCTCTTGTTAGTATGTGCAGAATGTCAACCTGCCTCACATCCTTTTCTAGGAGAAGGTGTTGAAAGATTCAAGTTACCCTCCATTAATAACACTGGAAGTGCAAATAGTTGAAATATGCTGACAGTTGTGCCAATGCAAAGCTGTACAAAAAAGAATGAAAAATTTGTCCCAGTCTTGCTGAAATATTAAATTCGACTGTTTAAGACCAATGTTTGATTGGGCTTTGTAGATAGCAAAGAAAATGGACAACCTTTTTTATTATTTTTCTGTGTGAAATTTGACTTTTTTTTAACCAACATTACCATCATTTGATAACTTGCAGGACTATGTGGCATCATGACTACAAAAGGGATAGAAAGGACACATTAAAAGAGTTTATGAAGTTGCTGGGAAAAAGAGTATAATGATAGCAGCAGGAAAAAAAGCATATCACAGCTTCAAAACAGATGGAGTCCTCTGAGGAAACTGTCTGAACATGGCCCGGGAACTATAAATTGTGTTTAGAAGACAGGGCTTTCTCTGCAGATGGCAGGTTCCCAGTTAGAAGGTGAAAGCCAGAACAGGGCTGTGTGCATGCAGAGAACTGCACTGAATGTGCCTAACATCTTGTGTTTGACATACATTGAAATTTAAGCTGGAATATGAATTGAAAAGTCTAATGTACAAGTTCAGAACATGAAACCTGTTGTAGTGTTCAAAAATCCAGCAACTTGCTTTCAGGTGCAGAAAATTTTAACTAAATAGAAAGGCAGAATAAATTTGTGGCCCTAAAACTGAAACGAGGCATTAACTTTGAATCTCATTTTCAATCACTCTTACATTGAAATACGACAGAAAAGCCCTCTCTTTATTCCCCCATGCCAAGCTGGTGTCATTCCAGAGTCACCAGGTAAAAAAGCAGTGATTTCTCTCTGGGCCTGTTACCCCATATTGTTTTATTACTCCATTTGACCTGGACCTGATTTCAGTGAAATAAATGAGAGTTTTGGCTTTAACTGGGACTCCTGCTCTAGGAAATGATCCCTAGATGTTAGGGAAAAAAAACCCTCCCTGAGGTTACCCCATCCCATCGACTTTCAGGGTGGGACTTGTCTCATCTAATCGTGATGGAGGCGTCTGTGCCTGAGTTATCTGTCTAGGATTCCTGGAGCCAATGCAAATTTAAATAACACAGTTGTGAAGTACAAAAAGTGAGTTACCTCATCCAAAAAAATATTTTTATATAGTCAGAGAACTGTGCATCTTTTGGCCATTCATTGTATTGGCTTTGTCGCCGGTAACTGTGAAGAAAGCCTAGACACATACACCACTATGCAGCAATTACAGGAGGTGATAAAAATAAAAGGAGTGCCTGCTTCTGCTTTGTCCAAATGGCAGCCTTATCACTGCAGGTAGGAAGCAAAACTTTATCATATCTGCAGTTAATGACTCTTCTGTCTCCAAAATGTAATTTGTCAGTTAATGGGAAATACTAATACGGCTTTAATCAAGAAGGCAAGGGGGAGGTTTAGCTAAAACTTAGAATACTAATAGTTTTATTTTTCTCATTTAATATATGTGTCTCAATTTCTAGGGTGACATTTCTTTAAAAAGGGAATAGTGTAAGGCCATTGAAGATGAAAGCTGTATTTTCAGTATTAGTCTTCGCGTAGAGCAAAGTGATAGTAATTCTCTGCCAGTATATTTAAAGACATGCTAAACCGATGGCTTTGTAAGATAAAACTAAAATCAGAGGGAATGAAAGGATATTTGTGAAGCAGAGAAAGGGAGTAAGATGGAAAGGAGAAGTTAATGAGCTTATTTGGATAAGACTGGGGATGATTCCTTCAGTACATGAGGTGTGTGTGTATGGAAAAGGAGTGTTCCCTCTCGCTTGGGCTAACTTCTGAGAAGTCACGAAGGCCCAGCCTGTAAGAGAGCCAGGACAGAAAAGGAATAAGGAATCTGAAGAGAAAGCACGTCTCTGAGAAGTCAAAGAATTAACTAGGAAAAATGACCCAAGGAGCTTTGTCCAAAGTTTTACAATATAGATTTTTTTTTTTTTTTTTTTTTTTTGCATCTCAAACAAGCTTTTAGCACTTTATTTCTTTATACCTCTCGCTTTTAGTGTGTCTGCCTTTGCTCCTTCTGAATCTGTGAAATCTGTCTCAAAGTGCAGTAAATAATCTGCTGACATCCATTTTAAGTTACTGGAGGCCTTGAGTGATTATCAGTGATTTGCTACCCTTTATACATTAGTCAGCTGTTTAAATCTAGAAATGCAAACTCTGACCTAATGTTCTTGGTGATTCCTGTTAAATATTCAGCAGTGTTCATTTCTAACAGCAACAGAGAAATCAAGAAATGAAGCACGATTACACTAAGTTTGGAAACTGAAAAACAGTTTATTATGGTTTTTCTGATTATCATGGGTAGGAATGACTTTCCTGGTTCACGTACTTTGATGTATCTAACAGGTTATATGAAGTGAGCAGCAATAAAAGGCCACTGCATAGCATATTTCATGGGAGTAAACTGCAGCATTACTAGTTGTTAAACGATTTTTCCCTTGTGTACATATGAAAGTCATTCTCTTATACACAAGGGCTATGCAAATCATATATGCTTAGAATGAGCAAGAAAGGAAGCATCTGGATTGGGCATTGAACAATGTGTTTGAATTTTAAAGGCCTTTCACTGATTTACTAAGCTGTGTCTTAGCCTGATCTCCTGCTCCCCTAGCACTGTCAATAGGATAAGGGTTGTATGTGGGTTTCCCCACTCATATTCAGCCCCCCTGTGCGGTTTTCATGACCTCATTGAGATAACCTACACCTTGCAGTTGCTGGGATGCACGGGCTGAATTTCTGGAAAATGTGTATACGGTATATGCTGTAATTTGGAGTTTATGGAGTCTCATTAATTGCTCACGATTAAGCTGTGGGTGTGGATAGCTGTTGAAAAAGAATAGATTTCTTCAAAGAGAAAGAAAAAAAGCCCCATAACTGGATTCTAATGATTCAGTAACTTTTCTTACGTACAATAGCTGTCACAGAGTGGAGGCAAGAATGGGCAAAAATCTTGAGCTGGAGGCACTGAGAATACAGGAATCTGTGTATCACCTGGTAGGAACCTAGATGAGATGCCTAAGTAGGAAAGGTAGTTTTCTTAGGCTCCTTCCACAATGGGTGAAGAGAGAGAGGTACCTCCGGAATGCAAATCAAAGCAGAAGCATATCTGCCTTCTCAAATAATTTCTCTTTACCTTGACTGACAATTTAGGAAGCCTGGGCAGATTACTTAATTTAGGCCTGTAAGTTAGGTGACTGAAGTTGGGTGACATTAATGACCCTCTGTAACTCTCTGTGTGTTAATTTGTGGGAATTCTGGTGTAAAGAATCCCACAGGCAAAAAGCAGGTGAGTAAATTCAAATATGCAAGTCTGCGTTGCTCTAGATCATTTCACACTCGGGTATGCTAATACAAAGAAGTGTTTTTAAATGAGGCAATTCTACAAAATGCCAAAGCTTGCCTGAAGGTGATCCAAGAGAAAAAAAGAGAAGCAAGCCCATAATGTCCATTACAGACTCTTTTCTAAATCTTTTGTTACAGGTGTGTAACACCTTTCTACACTGCTTTCTGTTCAAAGATCACCTAAGCTTATCCAGCCCCCAAGCGCCAGTCATTCAAAGACAAATTAAAACAAGCGAAACCACCTGTTTTTTGAGGTGCTTACAAAAGTGTTTTGTCTCCATTCTGCAGCAGGCATTAACAAAAAAAATTAGGCAGGGTCTTTGCAAAGAAAAGCTGTCAAGGATATTGTGATGGGTGCTGCGCCGTGCTACGCATGCGGAGCTGTGCATGGCAAGTAGAGGTGTTAAGGATTGGTTCATGGTCACAAGAAGTCCCTAAAAGAAAAAAAAACAAAAAACAAGTAAAGAAGCAGAACCCTCATCGTACTGTAAAGGACCTAGTTGCATTGAAAATGATCACCATCTCCAAGACCCCATCCCGATGAATTTTCCAGATATGCTCAGATGGTAATTTTTAGAGGTTTCAAAATTATTTTGTTGTTGAATTGCATGATTGACTGCTTTTTTAAAGTTGATTTAACCTCTTCACCACTGAACAATCTGTAATACTTTCCTGTGCAATTTGTTCTTTTGCGTTTCCCAACACAACTAACAAATACTGTTTCACAAAATAATCTTTTTTTAAAGGTTATGTGTCACTTTAAAACTTGTTGAGGGTACTAGTGTGGTAATGTTGCTGATTATATTTAGGCAGCACAGTGTATCCTAAGCCCTTCAGACACAGTAAGGATGAAAGGCTGTCCTAATATTATATCTTTTTTTTTTTTTTTTATTTAAAGGCACTGATGTGTCTGTTGTTCATGGGTTTATGGACACTTTTATTGCAGCAGAGAATTTCTCCACCCCAATTTTACAGGGCAGCAGTAAATGCTCAGCAGCTGGGATTCTTGCAGCAATATGAAGAAAGTCTTTCTTAACATTTCCATCTTTGTAACAGCAGTTACAAAATGGTAACTTTGATTTCTTAAATAATACATGAATTTTTGTGTGGGTTTTGTTTTTTTTTTTTAAATATTAATGACTAATAGGTACCTCAGTAGCTACCTTTCTCTTCTGAAGTTTACAGTAAGCTAGAAAACTGCTATGCAGTTGTTTGTTGCCTCCGTATTGTGGCGTGAGGATAGATTAGGTGGAACAAAGTTACTTCAGCAAGTGGATCAGTTATGTGCATATACAATATCTATGTAATAAACCACACTGTTTTATGAAATAATGGCAATTTCAACAACATGTTAAAACATTTGCAAAACAAACAGTGGGTCAAATTTAGCGCAACAGTGTATCACAGAGGAGGAAATAAAATTTACCTTCCCATCCCCTGTAGACCTGCGGGGGGAACAGCAGGACTCCGCTGGGTCGGAGCAGCGTGGCTGCTGGGACCCTTCAGCAGGAAAATGGCCTGTGTACAGCTGGCAAAAACTGTAATGTCTGCATCTCAGTACAGCTTTTCTGTAGAACTTTACAGCATTTAAGATTAAAAGACTACGTAGTGTTTTGATTATTCCTTCTTATGCTGTTTTATTTAGGAATATCTAAATGTCTTCCACTATTTAGATGAGAAAAAATGACTTTCAGATGAATGTGAACTCTCTTTTGGACAAACGATGACCGAAGAGCAGGTCTGGGGAACATCTGAGTTCCCCTTGGAATTCATTTCAGCTGAACCAATTGTGTAACACAGAGTTTTAAATGTAAAAACCATATTTAACCTGGACCATAAAGATATAGTAATAGAAAAGGCTAGCTAGCTTTTCAAATGCAGTGAACACAAGGCAATATGTGCTGTGAACTCTTAATGCGTTCATTTACACTCAGACACAGCAGCGTGGCTTGTCCGTGCTGGATGGACAGAACAAGTCGGTTAGCATGTTCTAACAAGGTCCTGCTGTCGTAGCCTGGCCAAAGTCTATCGGTACTTGTCACTCGCTTTATTCCAGTTGCTTATCTGATAGAGTTCGCCTCTGACAGTTGCGTATAAATCAAACAGTGGATTCTCTCTGGAAGATATCTCCAGCAGCAACAACTGAGAACGGTGTCTGAGTTACAGCATCGCGTAGTCATCCCTTAATATATCATTGGAAATATGGAATAAAAGTTGGAAAAAAGGAAAGAAGGAAACCAGTCCTAGCAGTGACCGCCATACCTTCTTTTGAATAGTGAAACTGATTGGGTTTTTTAGTATAGCTATTTCAATATTTTGATAATGTGAGGAAATTTTCCATTACAAGTGATTCACTTCTTCCCCCCCCGGTAATATTGTAGCTGAATATTGGAAACATTATACCACAAAGAGTATTTTTTGTTTGTTTGTTGTTTCCCCCCTCCCCAGTTCGTCTCCAGCTAACCCACTGGTTTAGTGATTAGCACCAGAGCCTTTCACACAGTGTTTGGAGCTCAGTTCCCTGGCTGCAGTTCACTCAACCTTGACGTAAATCTCCAATAAGTACTTTGTGAGAGGTTAGCCTTTTGTGCAGGGTGTGTGAGAAATCCTGCCTGACCAGGTTTGTTACAGAAACCAGTGTCAAATTGCCTTGCCCCAAGTGTTTGAATATGAAAGAGGGGGATGGGGGTGGGGGGAATCATGCAAAAAACCACCCTCTCTCTCCACTTCCAAGAGGCTAATTGTTCAGAAAAAAACCTCCGGTGTTTGGACTCACGATGTTTTAGTGCTGAGCTGCCTATGTCTGGCACTGTCAAGTGAGCCTGTGATGATTTACAGTCTGCAGGTAGAGCAGCGAGTATGTCATTCATAGAATCCGCCTTCTGTGTCTTGCTTGTTGAGGCTGGTTGCTTTTAATTTAATCTATTTGATCGTGCTATTTGCCTTAGGTGATCAACAACCTTTCATGTAAATCCTAGCCAATCTTATAAAACTAATGGAGAAGCAAAAAAACACACCAAAACACTAGCACTGTAGTCATGCCTTTGCTGTTGATGTCAGTGGTGTCATAGGAAGGCAGATAAGGTATGCAACCCTCCCTTTTTATAAGGAACATCTCCTCCCTTCTTTACATTTGGTTTTGTGTTTTTTTTTTAAGAAAGTTACATCCTTTGGAAATGGAAACAATACATTATCTTGCTACCTCGGGGCCTTGTACATGAAAAGCCCATTGAAATCTCTTTGCCATTCTTCCATATTGTGTAAAAGTGGGTCGCTCCTAAATAGATTTAAAATTCAACATCGGTTCTCTTCTGTTTCTGTTAGCAACCTTCACGTTAATTGCAATTACGCATTAGTGGAGGTGTTTTGGATTAATTCTTTCATTCACGGGAAGCAGATCCACGGAGGTTTGCATAAACACTTTGGGTTTGAGGCTGGGGGCTGCTGGAATACATTTTGGCAAGTCACCCAGTTTATCAGAGTATGACAGTAAATGGCAGCAATGCTGCTTAAAGGGAATGGACACTTTGGTTTCATAAAACCAAGCAGCAATTCAGAATCAGCAGCGAGGGACAAAAAGCCACTTCTTCAGCTAAGCAGGCAGGGCAAATGAAATTGTTCAGAAGGGAAATGTTGCACAGAGGCTTGCTGTGATTTATTTAATGGGTCCACTGACTTCAGAGACTCTGGCTTGAAGGGTTTGGAGGGAGAGAAGGGGACAGGAAGGAGGAAAAAGTGCTGGAAGGAACAAGGGGAGTCCTCTGTTTTTGCCAAGTATTATGTTTAGTTGGAATAAAACAATAATAACCACATACTTTGGAGGCCATTATTTCCTTACTGCTAATTACCTGCAGGAGCCTTGACAGGGAGGTACAATCTGAATTTGAGCCAGTGAGTAAAATACAAAAATCAGAGAACAGTCTGTCAGTTGTCTTACATTCCTTAAGAACCTGATGTGAGTTGGTGTTGATCCATGAGGATTGGCTTTATACATGTTTTCATCTTTCCTTTCTGTGCTTTGATCATACATTAAAAAATAAAGTGCTTATCTTGGTGAATTCCAGTAAAAATTTAGTTACAATGCTGTCAAGACCACTTTGCATTTGGTTAAACAACTTCTAAGCATTAAATAATCTTGAAATCTTGTGTGTTGCTCCAGGCTTTTGAGATACAATTTTTCATAATGGTTATCTGTATCATCATCATCATAATAATAAAAATCCTAAAAAAAAATCTGTACAGTGAGGAAACATTTAAGCATTATGATTTGTTAGTCAAAACCAAAAAATGACAAAGTTAAAATTTTCCTGTGGCCCTTCAGACTGCTTGCTTAGTAACTTGGTGGTCCTTAACTGCTGGTATTTCTAAAATGCGCAATAGAATTGGATGTAAAATATGGTTGCGGAGTTGCGTTGTCAGCCTCCCCCCCCATGAGGTACACAGTCATCTTGATCATATTTGTTCTGAATTCCTCATGGATCTAAGCTAGCTGCAGTGTATAACACTGTTTCTCTCCCTTGCAGAATTTATTAGCTCGGACCCCAACTCCACTTACCCGTAAGATGTAAATAGTCCCACTGAACTGCATCCAGCCATCAGGATCTTGTTGCAAGGTCAATGCTCTGGTTGCAAGAGGGCTGGAAAGCAAGATAATACATGTTTTTTAAATCCTTTTCCTTCTGATGTGAGACTTTTGTCTTTAAATTATTGGCTAATTGCCATTCTATTATCTGACGCTGGTATATTTGCCTTTTACATAGCTCTTTCACCACTGCCTATATTAGTTTTACTTCCCTTCTGAAGACCCCTGTTTGTTTTCATTGTTATGTTTCTGTGCAGGGAGGGAGCTTTCATTGTTGCCTATGTCTTAGCTTCTCCCCCCCCCCCCCCCCCCCCCATTTGCTTCTTTTTCACTTCCCCATCTTTTAAAACTGCCTAATTAATTCTTAATAATGCAAAAATGTATTAACACCTCACTCCCTCTTCTCTTCCCTGCCCCTTTTCCTCATTTGCCCTATATCATGCAGTCACAGCCCCACTAGGTTAGATATTACTCCAAGTCAGAGTACCCAGTTGTTGGAACAATAGCGTAAATTTTAATTAAAACTATCATGCTTTTGAGGAAAAATAAATAGACATTGTGTATTTGTTTGCAATAGGTCAAATAATTGAAAGCTTTTTACTGACCACAGCAGCCAAACTGCAGATGAAAATTGTCTTATTTACTCACTGATGAGATAATTAAAGTAGTATTCGATGTCCAACCTGACTACCTTTCCAAAGATAAGAGCATTTTTTCCAGAATGCAAGCTGCCAGTGTGGGCATAAGCATGTGCTTTGGAAATCTGCTTGGAATGAATTGTTAATCCCTGGTGGAGTTGTGACTGTTAGTGCTTTCATCCTGGCAGTTTAGGAGAGGGCATTGTTAAGTGTTAGAAAAGGGCTCCTTGGGTAGATCTGGGTCCTGCTCTTTCCTGTCCCTCAGCAGAATATATGTATCAGTTCACTTGGCTAAAAAATATCTTGTATTGTGAGACTGCGGTGTTATTAAACATCCTAACAGGATGCTGAGGCACTGGCACAGGTTGCCCAGAGAAGCTGTGGATGCCCCATCCCTGGAAGTGTTCAAGGCCAGGTTGGATGGGACTTTGGGCAACGTGGTCTAGTGGAGGGTGTCCCTGCCCATGGCAGGGGGGTTGGAACTAGATGGTCTTTGAGGTCCCTTCCAACCCAAACCATTCTGTGATTCTATGATCATCATATACACATCAGTACCTCTCTCATAGGTGGAGTGGCTTGAAACATTTTCAGATCAGCCTTTTCAACAGAATAAAACCTACCAACCAAATTGTTTACAGCAATTTCAGATTTTTTGTATTTTTCCCCCACTATGTTATTGTAAAAGTAACACAATTTTTACACTTAATTTTGTAGTCTTGAAGTGAAGCTGCTGCATATGTACGGAAAGACCATTGCTATAAAACACCTGCAACAAATATAAATTTAAAGTGCATAAAATGCATATGTTAAGGCATGCTAATTTATAAAAGGCTCTGCTTTATTAAAAAAGGAGAGGAATGAGGCAAGCTCATCTGTAACTTAAACTTATTCATCAGCCTTGCAATGAATCTTTTTCTGTTACCAGCTTGAGATTTCCTAAGTGTTAACAAGCCAGCCAGGACTGTTGAACTTCAATACATCAGCAGTCCAAAGAAGAGCTATTAATTAACCCTGGTGGCTGGCGTGGTGAGAGCTTAGCTATTGACAGCCATCACCTCAGGACATTGCTGCTGTTCGTTTTCAGCACGAGGCAGAACTGGGATTCACCTGAGGATTGTCACAGGGAGAAGGAGGTTGGAGTGGAAGGCTCAGATTTGCCACTCTCACCCGTGGTGGCTTTGTTGTACATTAAATGGGAATTCCTTTGACGTAAGACACAGCTCAACTGAAGGCTGCAGAACATTGTCTAAAATTAGGAGTGTGGTAAATTCCAGTGCTGCCTAATGTTAGTACAGAATTTTTAAGCCATTTTCTTTAACTGTGATATTTATGATGTCCCAACCAAGGATTTGTTCCTGTCTGAGCTGGGTTGTAAAGCCGTGCCACAGACCATGGAATTCATTGTGGCATGACGGCATTTAAAACCTCAGTCGAACCTTGTCCAGTATCTGTAATGTTTTCTATTCTGAGCCTAAAGAACAACTTAGTGCTGTGACTAAAGATAAATAGTGCAATTTTATCAACATCCTGTAGATGTTACGCTGCAACCATGCAAAATCATTAGATTGGTCACTTACTGGTACCTTAATGTTGGGTCTGGTGGTGAGCTTTAGGGAATAGATTAGAGATGAGTTTCTTTTATGTTCCATTGTGGTTTACACAGTCTGCGAAGGAAATGCTCTCTTGCCTTCTTATGAGTATGTCAGCCAAGTATTTTGGGTAGTTTTTTCCTAGGCATAGGAAGGGTTATTTTTGTCTTCAATTTTTTTTTTTGGTTGTTGTTTTGTTCTATACTGGTCAAAAGACGGTTTATGTTCACTGTTTCATCTGCAGGGCGTGACAGGGTCTGAACTGGCTAGAGCTTCTTGGTGGACCTTCCTTGTTCCTTCCATTTTCAGTAAGCACCTTGAAATCACCTAGACTTTTATACTCAAAAAATTCACCCACCTAAGCCATTCATTCTTTTCTTTAAAACAAGCAAACAGACTACCAAACTAAACAGAAGAGAGACAACTCCACTAAATTCTCTTTGGTACGCCAGTCCCACCTCTTTCATGAATGGGTGCAAGTATTAATGCTGGCTAATGGAAGTATGAGCTGTGCAACTGTGGTATGGGCTGTCTCTGAGAAGTTCAGTTTAGTGATACGGAGCTCGGAGGCAAGGGAAGGAGAGCTTGTTGCTGTTCAGAATGATCGTGCTGTGCATATCCACCGAGTACTTAAACTGATGACATTCTTCCTTCCCCTACCCTGTCTGTCTCCCCGAAGCTTAGGTTTCAGAGTGCGCAATATTAGCTGACCTTGACTTTGAGCAACCAGTAAATATGCATTGCATTTACTGATATTAAAAGAACAATCCTAAGAGTAAATCTGCAAGGCTCAGTTACTGATTTTATCACAATTTACAGAAATCAAGGGACTTGATGAACTTATTTTAAATTAATTTTTGAGCCAGGTGGAGCAAACCATAACCCCAGTGTTCAGTTTTTTAAATCAGTGCTTTTGCCCGTTTGAAATAACTAGTTTTCTTCAGTCCTAACAACTGCTATGTAGCATGGTTCAGGCTTCAGAGACTGACAAAACTGAAAGCCAGGATGAGCTCTGCAAGGCGTCCATACCACTGAGGATCAAACTGAGGTATCATCTCTGCAAAATTAATCTAGCAAATCCCTTTTTTATCACTATATAAGTATTCCAGAAAATTATTTTTTTGGTTGTTATTAATAATACAAAGACCCTTGCAATTCCATTGGTACAAGAAGAAATCAGATGTATATCTCAGAGCTTCAGCATCAGCTAAAGGGTGGAGAAGGGAAGGAAGGAAGACAGTATACCCATTTTCATAAAGCCACACTGAGTAACTATAATAATTATAGATTTAAAAGTCTTTTCTGAAAAAGATTACAAAATTATGTAATTTAGATTTAAAAAATGATTGTAAATTACTTATTAGTGTAAACAAAACCACATAAGTTTAATTCATTGGCCCAAGAATGGACATATCTTGTTGTTTATTAATATTACTTGGATTAAGAAGTAACAGTGGGAAGCTGGTGGCAGTGGTTAATGCTTTTCATAGTTTAGCTGCTTAATATGGTGCTCATACAATATACATGCATGTGAATATGTCTGTATCTTCTCACAGTTTTTTTTACATTTGCTTTGGATTTGTTCCATTTACTAACCATATTAACCAACCATTCGTAAGCATTCGATGCCGGGGTTTCAATGCAGTATTTCAATGCCAAGAGTCCACCTGTGTCTTTATGCTTCTGTTTAACAGATTCCCCAGTATGTAAATACATCCTTAATGTCATGCTGTATTTTTGTTTGTTGCTATCTGTGGATAGTAAAATGAAAATGATCACACATTTCCAGCAGGACTTTCCATCTCAGAGTCTCAGCACCTTGAAAGCCCCCATCAAAATTGTTACGATTATGTAGTTTGCGAGTACATTACACTGCTGCTTTGCTCTTTCTCCTAGTTCCATTATTCTCATTAAAAAAGAGATTGAACTAGCTAAGAATACTGTTTTCTGAAACGCTCTATAATTTTTATCATTTTGTCAAACTTTTATTATTCACAAGCAAAGGGAGATGGGATTGTAACGTTGTTGTAAGACATAGAGGGATGGCTGATTCAGTCCCCTGTATTCTTAAAGAAAGGAAGCTACTAACTTTGATAACCCTACTCCACTTTTTAGTGAAACTTCCAGCCTCTTCTTTTAATGAACAAAACACTTGTCTCTTATTTGCAGTTTATGAGACTCTCACTAAACTGGGCTTTGTGCGTGTCTATCCAGCTGGTTTGCCACAGACGGTATTCGCCATTTCTAAAGCTGCGTAGGGTAACGAAAATAGATAGCACAATACAGGCATAATAACCTGTACAGTGCTTGCTCATTGCAGTGCCTCACCACTAATGTATATAAATACCTACCGCAATTGAGCATGACATTTGTAGAGGGATCAACTCCAAAAACATATTGAGTGTACACACTCTAATTTCTCTTTACACATCCCTCAAGGTGAAGATAGATGTTGCAGTCTGTCAGCCTATCATCACTCTGAACACTTTCCTTTGCTTTATGTGTTCTGTTTCCTTCTCCTTTGAATGCATGTTATTTTATAAATTTCTGTTAGAGATTATCCCAAGCACAACTATAGGCTGGGCGAGGAATGGATTGAAAGCAGCCCCAAGGAGAAGGACTTGGGGGTATTGATTGATGAGAAGCTCAACATGAGCCGGCAGTGTGCGCTTGCAGCCCAGAAAGCCAACCGTGTCCTGGGCTGCATCAAAAGAGGTGTGACCAGTAGGTCGAGGGAGGTGATCCTGGCCCTCTACTCCACTCTGGTGAGACCCCACCTGGAGTACTGTGTCCAGCTCTGGGGGCCCCAGTACAGGAGAGACATGGAGGTGTTGGAGAGAGTCCAGAGGAGGGCCACGAAGATGATCAGAGGGCTGGAGCACCTCTCCTATGAGGACAGGCTGAGAGAGTTGGGATTGTTCATCCTGGAGAAAAGATGGCTCCGGGGAGATCTGATTGCAGCCTACCAGTACCTGGAGGGGCCTACAGGAAAGCTGGTGAGGGACTGTTTATGAGGGAGTGTAGTGACAGGACAAGGGGTTATGGGTTCAAGCTGAAGGAGGGTGGATTTAGATTAGATGTTAGAAAGAAATTCTTTCCTGTTAGAGTGGTGAGACACTGGCACAGGTTGCCCAGAGAGGTTGTGGATGCCCCCTCCCTGGAAGTGTTCAAGGCCAGGTTGGATGGGGCTTTGGGCAACCTGGTCTAGTGGAGGGTGTCCCTGCCCATGGCAGGGGGGTTGGAACTAGATGATCTTTGAGGTCCCTTCCAACCCTAACCATTCTATGATTCTATGATTCTATGATTATAATCTTTTAAAGGGGATTATTCTGTTTCTTAGGGATAGATACTCAGCTGCATCTCTAAATAGAATCATAGAGTCATGGAATCATTTAGGTTGGAAAAAACCTTTAAGATCATTGAATCCAACCATTAACCTAACGCTGCCAAGTCCACCACTAAACCATGTCCTTAAGTGCCACATCTACACACATGTAGTCTCCTTCTGAAGCCATACATGCACCATAGGAATGAAAATTTTGATTTTTTTTTTTTTAATTTTCCCCCCATAAATGTGTGACTCTTAACAATGTAGATTTACTAAGATGATGTATTTCTGAAATATTACAAGCTTTGTAGTGCTTCCTTTCAGATAGTCACTGAAAGTTCTGATGAACTAAAACCATTAGTCTTTTTTTCCCATTTCAGCCACTAAAACTGTCCTTTCTCAGTTCATTTGATAACTCTATATACAGTAATAGGTGCATGTAGTTAGAGGAACAGAACCACCTTATTTTATTTGTATTCTTATTTGATGTGTATTAGCAAAAGGAAGAGAGGACTTTTTAGTATGTGCCAAAGCATGGTGATACTCAACTCACTTTTTGACATCCTGTCAAGTTTTCCTTTTATATCATTTGACCAGATTAGCTACAAAAAGACTGGAAGTCTAAGCAGATTTAAATAGTTCCATCCTACAAGATTAGTTGCAGTGTAAGCGTGATGGCCTTGCATTATGAAATTGTTAAAAGGCAAAAAAAAAAAAGAATAGCTGGAAAACAAGAGAAAGAAACAGTATTTTTAATGAGGCAGTTCTCTAGGTCTTTTTTTTTGTTCTTGGGTTTTTCTGGGTTTTTTTTTATGAATGTAAGAAAGTAGGGTACTTCTGGCTATTGTGAGCAGAAAAATTTGCCATGACTGCTCTTGATTTCCATATGTACTTACTTTGTTTGTTTTCCTCTTAGTACTCTTTGATATAGAATAGTTTCTTCCTGTCTTTCATTAAACTGATGCTGCCTTGTACCCCCGTGCTCATATATAAAAGAACTGTAGCAAGAAAAGAAGTCATGCCTAACACATCTGATAGTATTTCCATGTTCATATGAAAGCTCTGAAAAACCTTGATAGTTTATTAGATAGTTATGTGGGAGAGGAGTCCTTTACTTTCACACTGAAGAGGTTATTGTTAATGAAGTAGGTATTAAAGTGACTGACGTGCACATCTGCATTGCATCAATTTAGGCATGGATAACTGGGTAACCAAAACCTGCTGGACTTAGTTGAAAAATTAATTATTGTCTAAATGTCATATGCTGCCAATTCTATAACATAGAAAAGGTTGAAAAAAATTAGAAATGTGGGAAAAAAGATAAAAAACTAGATACAGAGAAGCACTTTTATGTGGAGTAAGACTTTTAACCTACTCTTCTATTCCTTTAGCTTCATTCATTCTCTTTATTATTTGCTCAAAAATCACCCCAGCTGAGCAAATGTCATGTGAAATATCGTATCGGTTAATCAGTAATAGCATGCAAACAGCTATTACCTATCTGGGCACATTGCTTGAGAGTGCATTGCAGAACAGTTGTCGGGCTGCTTTGGAAGCTTCCTTTTCTCAATTTTTTTCACTGAAAGATCAGTGTATCTCCCCATCTCTAAATATAGTGCATGTTCTTTTATTAAAGATTGAGTAAAAATAATTATTCTCATTTCCTTCCCCCCCCCCCCCACTTCTTTCACAGATTATTTTAGATTCACACTCTTTTCTCAGTAGTATTTTTGGGGGATCAGACTAGGTATTGCTAGTTAATTGAATTTGTATTGTGCTACCTCTGATCTTGAGTTTGGGCATCTGATCTGATGGGAATGTGGTAATCAACAGAAAACTACAGAGGGGTAACCTGTGACAATTTATCTAGGTTGATTTGCTTTTCTTCCAGAAATCATTAAAAGCAGGAGTGTTAACACAGGTTTCAGATTTGTCATGGCTTTTTTATTTCTGAAGAGAGAGTGAGTGAGTATATCTGTATAAACTGAAAGCTGGGTAAGTTTATAGTTGCTATCCTCTGTCATTTCCTCTCTGAAGAACCTATCACTTCTCCTTCCCAATTCTACACATCTTCGTATTCGGCATCCCCATTTCTACTCGTCTGCGTGTGAGCGTGAGTGCCCCAGAAGCCATGCTGTGGTTTGGCTTGGGAAGCAGAGGAAGAGTTTTAGAGAGGTCAGTTGGTGGGAGATGACACTCGGGATTTCACAGTGGGCTGAGCTGGACCTGCAGCCAGGTTGCAGGTGCCCTGTAGCATCAGCTTCACGAGTGCCTCCTGGACTGTGCCTGGAGCGCCCTGCTCTTCCCCGAGCCACATTTTGTTTCGGCTGTCTCCAGTGAATGGTGTGTGATTGACTTTCACATCCTCACAAAAACCATTGTTGCATATCATCAAATCTGCCTTTGCTACTGAGCTTAGCATTGGTTAATGAACCAGAAGAACTTGTAGTTCCAGTACGAGTGGTTTGATGCTGCTGGTATGCTTTTCTTGTGGCTTTGTGTTTTTTCCCCCTCCCTATCATTTGGGGGTGGAGATTTGTTTGTTTCTTTAACTGGGATATTATGATAATAGAATCAAGAGATAAGATTCAATCAAGGTACATAGTATAAATACATAATAAAACAGTAAAACATGTAAATAAGATCCTATTGGTACCCTGGCTTTCTAAACTGTACTTTATGATGTCTTTTCATATGATGTGAGTGTAATGCTTTTGTTCTTGGTAGAACTTCTGAAGGGAAGATTTTAAATTCCTCTTTTCTCAAGCTAAGGTTATGTTTCATGTTAAATAACAGAAGTGAAATGGGATTGCTATCTGCTGAATGAAGAATGAGATTGCATTCAGCTTTTTTCTTTATAAGTTATCTTATCAGTGTGTGATTTTGCTTATATGCACTGGAATGAGATATATCAATTATAACTCTCATTTATCACTGCCAGCAGCCATACTGCACATTTCAGAGCCCTCTTGTAGACTGTTCCTTCTACAGTCAACTACCAGCTCGTACTGTTGGCTAAAACGTGAGGGGCAGGGGGAAAGGGAGGAGAACAAAGCAGTCCAACCAGAGGCTTAGCAGCAAGAGCTCTAGATTGTGTCCTGTTCCTCCTAAATTCCATGTAAAGCTCTTGTCTTGAATGAGCATTTTCCCTGTCCCTTATGACAGTAAGGGATGTGGAAACAATTACTCAACATGAGTCATAAAAGAGATAAACCCTGAAAGATAGACAAAAAAATGTTTATCCTGTGCTGAGCCACATTAGCCCAAGGCTGTGAAGTCTTATTTCCATGTCATGCCCTCGTTCTGAACTGTTTGTCTGAGGCCCTTTTGCAGACAGCTGCTGAAAGTAAAAGGTCACGGTGCAGCAGCTTTAAAGAACCTGCTTCAGCCATATAAAAGTCACCAAAAGAAATGAGAATCCAGTCTGTCTAATTTGTTGGGAGAATTAACCTTCTTGGTGTAGCATCTTTGGTAGCAAGAGGCTATTCACAAGCTGACGCCATGACATATTTGCCTCTAATTTAGTTGATTAAGAGAGTCACTATATTATGAAAGACTGTTTTTCACCACTGCTATAAATGTAGTGATCTTAGCCCAGATTTATTTTTTTTTTTTTAGCAATTAGTTAGCCTTGTTCTCACTGCGGAGAATTAAGAAAAATTGCTAATCATTAAGGACATGTCAGCCTGTTCCGAAAATTGGAAAGATGTGTTGTTTTTTTTCCAAGGCTGAAAACATACCAGAAGAGTGATTCTTTTTACAGCTTTCTGTGTGGTGTCCTACCTTTAATTTGAAAGTATGAGTAGGTCTTTGTGGATTAGGCTTCCCGCTCTTGACAGTTATTTGGAGGACTTTTCTTTATGATGATAAAACTTACTGAGAGTCTCCTTTGTAATGTGTCAGTACCTAAGCAACCCACGTGTTTCGTGCTTTCTGCTCTGCTCTTGTGTATTCTGCAATCTCCAGGCTGGTAAAAGAACCTTTTTTTCTTACTTTAAAGAAAAAAAAAGTTCCTGTACCTAATTTAAAGGTTAAAAAAAGCTAACTGAGGATTGGATTCATTTTACCTAAATGTTTCCAAAATAGTTAGCTGGGAACGTGCCTGATTGCTTAATGTGAAAAGATCTCCTTGCCCAATGGAAGTATCTATCATGTCTCCTGTATGTTAGACAGTGCATCCTCATTTCCAGCCACCTTGTGCCAAAGCGCATGCATAATCAAGAGAGAGAGCCTGGTTCTAGGAGATGACAGAGAATATTTAGGTTATGAATTGCCTCTTCCCACTGGCAGTGAAGGGAGCCTAGGGTTAGATTTCTGAAGCTCGGCAAGAGAAGAATCATTTCTGTGATGCTGGGAAGATCTTTTCATCTAAAACCCAGGCAATTAGAGAGCTTTAGGTTAAATACAGATTTCTGTTCTTCCATATGGTGTTTGTTTGCAGAACTCTCACACTCTGTTGTTAGACACCGATATAACTGTGCTGCAGCTTTGTTGGGCATGTCATGCATCCTGCAGAGGCTTTTATCTCTACTGTTTATCAAGGGTACTTTGGGCTTGATAACTAGCAGTAAAGTTTTTATTTCTAGATCCCTGTAATCTTCTGGTTTTTTGTATTTTTATTTGTGAAGAAATTCTAGAGATGAGAACTGATTATATGTATTTATACTGTGCTGTTGTATATGTTCATCATAGCGCATGTTCCTCTCCTGCCCAGAACCACTCTATTACCAGGGAGTAATGAACTTACTATGAGCTCCAGAAACCGAGCCTGACATCTGGCTTTTTCCAGTGATGCATCTTCACAAAAAACAGCCATTGCAATTAATAACTCTGCTTATGATGTTTCAATCTAAGTTAAATCAAGTTTCATTTTTGTAACTATATGAGCCATGGTCTATTAAAAAAAAGAAAAAGAAAATAATACTGATCATGAGCTAAATGAAATTTCGGTTCTATTGAGAAAGATATTTCTAAACATAAAAATGAAGCCATACTCAAATGTGATGTTGTTGTTTAAGAACAGTGGAACAAACATGGAAGATGATCAAAAGGTCGGAAGAGGTTGAATGTATAGTTGTGAAATAAGAAGTGATACAAGGTGTGGTCTTGCTTTCACCCAAGCCAAGGTTTGCATATGAAGTTCCCATGTTCGAAATCCTTTGTCCGGGTTTTAACTGAATTCTTAGTTGTGGTCCAAAGTGCTTACATAGATATTTTCTATAAAATGAGTGCCTGCTTAATCATCATATGTATTAAGCTTTAATATATGTTTGGTAAATAGCACAGTCAGTCAGGAGGGATGGTCATGGTTATAGTGAGGAAGTGTGATACTTTTGCATCAATGTTTGAGCGCTGCAAAATTCAGATTTTATTTGTTGTGAAATGTGTTGAGAAAGGAAACACCACAAAATCATATGGACTATTTCACTGAAACTCATGGGAGGATTTAACTTCCTTTCTTTGACAACGTTTCCCTGACATTGCTTGCCTATTTGCTTGGAGTGTTCTGCTTTCTGAACTTTTTGAAATTAAAAAACTCAGAGCAAAAAATGAAACATGTAGGATTATTTTTAAGAAGTGCATATGTATCTCTTCTTGAGCCTTAGCATGAATTTGAGTTTTTGAAGATTTTTATCCTTTATTCTGTAAAGCTATACTAAAATTTTAACCTTTTTCTGTTAAGTATTTGAACCAAACTAATAAGAAAAGCTCGCTTACATTTATACCTGTAGGAGTTTAGGAGATGTTCAGAATAACAATGTAGTCACTTTTGCAGTAAAATCCCACTTTGCTGGCCAAATGGCTGATAAACAAACCTGTTCAGGTCACTAGAAATGCAGTGCTTGAGGCTGACATTATTGACTGAGGTTCTAGGTCCTTTGTTAACCTGTGAGGCCAGATTAGTTGATAATTTGACTTTCAAAAATTGAATATAATTTCCATTTATTTCTACAAAATTTGAATTTAATCTCCATCCATCAACACAGGCCTACTTCTTCATATTTGTTACAAGTACCATCCACCATCATTTGAAAATTAGACTGATGATGCTCAGGGAGAGCACAGGTTTGAAGGTGGTTATACTCAGCCATTCAGTTAGAACTTGGGCTAATAATGTTTTACAGGGAGAGAAATTAATAGTTTAGTCTTAAAATTTTTTTAAAATATTCTTTTGCAGAGACCATTCTTGCCCCTGTTTCTGTCTTCACTTTTTTTTTTTCCCCAAAATGACACTTACTTTCTTATTAACAAGTTTGTTAAATAAAAGGCTTCCTAGTCACATTTCTTACACCGATATTTCTGGTTATGGAAAATAGCTGTCTGCCAAGAATAGAAATTAACTAATCCTGGTACTTTATTTTCACAGTAAATGTCAACGAATAAACACTACCACTTAATTGTAGTTTATAAAACTGAAAAACAAGTGGCTTTATAAGTATAATGATACAGCAACAAACACTTGTTATCAAAGTGTCAGCATCTCTTTTTCTCTTTATAAAACGTTCCTTGACTTAAATCACTTTGCAGGTATTAATTAATTTTATTTTAAAATTAAAAGCAGAACAGTAATTGTTCAGTATTTAATCTTCTGCTCCGTTCCAGGAGGAGGTATCTTGCTAGATTTGGTGACATAAGGGTCAAAAGATAAACTGTAACCAATACCTCTGTTTATTTTTTTGACAATGTTAAATTAGCAACCCCTCAGACCTCTTGCAGAGAAGTACAACCTGAGTAATTGAACATGTCACTGGGGAGTATGCTTGGTTAAGCTGATTCCTATTGTGTTGACTTGTCAGGGACCAATAATTAAAGCTGAAGAGGGATGCTCATTAGTGTCTACAAAATGATTCAAAGAGCAGAAAGGAAGAGTCCTTCAGGCACACCTGCTAAAAACTGACGCTGCGTGGTGGGATGAAGCCAACTGACCGGCTTGTTTATCTGATGGGTTAGTGGTACAGCTCTAACAGAGAGTAAATAAACTAAGAGGTAGAAGTACATGCTCTTTGAATCAAGCTACGAAACGTCTACCATTGAAGATGTTTGCCTTATACTATAGTGGCTCTGCAGAATTGTATTTTTAGCATTTCTTGTATACAATGTACAGCAGTATCTATTCAAATGGCTTTCTTAATCCTTGAGTCATCATTTCAGTCATTTCAGCTGGAAGCATCATGATATTAATAATCTCTCAGTTTCTTTAAACTCTCAAGGGTCTGCTTGGATAACCTCTAGGAGTTACACTGCTTTTGATGATAAATACCCTTATTAGCATGCATTTTTCACACTTGCTCTTTAAAAAATGAGGGGTTTGGTTGTTTTTTTTTTAATTCCCATCACCTATGCTACTGACTGTAATGCATTAATTTCTGTGAAAAACCAAACAGGAAAACGCTCTGAATGAGGCTTTCTTGAAATGATAGTGCTTATCAGAGCAGGGAAACAATATTTGCGTAGTGATGCTATGTTATTACCCAGAATTAATAACCTCAAATTTATATGGAATTTAATTAAGCTTTAGGGGGCTTGAGCCGGGATGGTCTTGCAGACTTTCTTCTTCCACAATATGAATAATCTGAGAAACTCAGTTTTCACTGACTCTCAGAGTAATAAAAGAAACCCACAGAACTAAGAAATAAATGTAGACAAAAACACTTGAACTATGACAAACCCTGTGAAACTGGTTATGAAAGCTCAATGTTTAACGGAAAACTGAGGATGTGGCAAGTTTCTTGATGAATAATTTGTTTTTGTTCTTTCAGGTTATCTGTAAATGATTGTTATCACACATTTTAACATATGTTATTCTGATAAATTCAGCTGTTCAGCTAGAAACCCATGTACTGAGTGTTCCCCTCTACTCATGCCCCGTATTTTCCCGCTGGATCAAGGCAACACTTCCCTAGTGTAGAAACGTCCTCTTCATTGTAGCCATCTCCAAAATCTTCATGCTGTGTCATTTCAGTAGGGATGGTTAGCACACAATGGAATCCTACAGAGAAAGGCAATATCCACACGACAACCTTCGGTCTCTAAAACTGTTAGTTAATCTCGACTCCCAAATCTCCTTTGCAGTATTTTACAGCACAGGCCCAGAAAAAGGCTAGTAACAGCACCCTTCCTCAGGGAAAGCTGTTACAGATCTTGGACACTGGGGGATAACAGAAAAGCATTGGAAAAGACAGGTATTTTTATCAAAAAGCTTCTTCTCTTATGTGTTCTGGAGATCTATTGAAGTTAGGAGGACTTTACTCCTGCAAAGTTGGTCTTTTCTAAGATCCCTTTGATTTGAGACTGTGTGGAAAAGCCTGTGTGGACAGTAGAGTTTTCTTGCCTCTTGGAACCATTTCCCTATAATCGCTCATTTCTACAGTCTTCCCCCCACTTCCTTCCCCCCTGCCTTCCCCCGGAAAAGCTGATATGGTTTAATTTGGGTCTCCAAACCTATGACACTGAAAAACTCCCAAGGAACTGAGTCATGGGCTGACGAGCAATTGCATTGGAGTTTTTCAGGGTCTGCTGCCATCATCTATAATAAAGCCTTGATAACATTTAAATCATAAATTGCTTAAAACTGGGATAGAGATACTCTTCAAAAATGCCCATTAAGTAAAAAGTAAAACATGTAGGAATCCTGAGCATTGCCATTTGTAAACTCCAGGTTTGTGGGAAGGAGCAAAACTTAGTTCTGCCTTTTTGTATATTCCTTGCCATCTCTCTCGGAGTTATAAATTGGAGTACCATTGAAAAAATTTTTAATAATCTTATTAATCAGCATAATCTGTATTAATATAGCTCTTTCGTAGTTCAGTACCATTTGTCAGTAATTTGACAGAGTGATTTTTGCATCAGCAACAAAAAAGTTGTGATCTCTAACAAAAGTGGAGACCAACAATCAAGTAATCAGCTTTCAAAGGTAACTTAAAGGATCACACTCCTAAATGTAAACATCATCACAAATTCTAAACTCATTTCTGACTCAGTTCTCCAGACTAGAGAGAGGCCTGCGACTTTTGGACCACATTTCCTTCAGATTCACCATTTTGTTGCTAATAAGATAAACTGTCTTGGGAAATGAATCAGTACTTCTGGGTTGCTCATTTGGCAGCTGAGTGCAGTGAGCTGCTCCCATTGTCAACACAACAAAAAAAAGTATTTATTTGTTCCCGAGGACTTCATGGTTGCTTACTTGCAGAACTGTATTTTATGTTAAGCGTGTAAGCCAGAGTGTCCATGTGAGAATAAAGACATTCCTTAAGTAGCGTTTTTCGAATTGGTTTACTGAAGCATGTGCTAATGCAAAGTTTGTAAGTAATCCTTGGGCACGAATATTGTAAAACTCTTGTGATTACATTTGCCATGGGTCAGTACATCGCTAGCAGTGAGCTGCTGTAAAGTGGAGGGAGTACCTATGAAATCTGGGAAATGCGGCCAAGGAGAACAACGTAACAGGTATCCTGCATCTGAGAAGGGCTGCTAGCACTCGTTCTGTGATGCAAACATCTGGTAGAAACTTAGCCAAATCCTAACAACTCAAAAATATGCAATAGAAAATCTGAAAGGCGGTGTCTTAAAGCTGGATGAAGAATAAGCATAAAAGGATTCTCCTCACTCATTTTCTTACTCAAATGATACAATATCTATTCAGAGGGCTTTCAAAGTCACAGCACAGCTATGGCTGTCTCAAAACAAAAACACCATGAAAAAACCTTTGAGGTTCGTTTATTTATTGGAAAAAATAACTCTGGATAACTAAAGTGCTCAGACATTCACCTGGGTCTTGGGAATCACAGGGTGGGCAAGAGCAAACCTCCACAGCTGAGAACACCTCTGTCTGTACGGAGCCTTTCTGGCCCTCTCACGTAGAAACCAACCCCAATGAATGTAGTCCTCTAACTGGTGAATTTTCAGGGGAAGCTTTAATTACTGTGAGTGGGTATTTGCTGATTACAAACTTTGGAAAATTCTGGTCTTCCGTAGTTTGTAAAGGTCCGGTGGAGGGTAGAGCTGGTCAGAAAGGGAATGTTGGTTAAACTACCCAAAGATCATAACTCCCCATTCACTGGACCAGAGGAAAGTCCAAGTCTCCTGCCTTCCCACCTCACCCATCATTGGCTAGGTGTGGCAGAAAGGCATTCACCTTTCTGCATTGGCGAGGTGGATTCATCCCCACAATCACAACAAAATACAAGCTGTCGTCTTTGACTGTTGCTGTGTAAGGGCAGTAGGAATCGCAGTGGCATCCAGAAGGTGCAATTAAGTTTAGAAACTTATTATGCTACAATACATAATAAGGCACTGTGCCTTCTCAGAAGAGGTTTCATTCTAATTTAAGACTCTTTGTAACACAAGAAAACATGTAATTAATACAAAGGTGTTCAGTTCAGGTCTTCAGAAGGAAAAGGATTTTTCTTCTCAAAAAACATTTTCAGTTTTATATGTTAGAGGAGGAGCAGGTGGGATGTACTTAGAGAAGAAAACCTAAGGTGGTCAGAATGATGAATGAGAAAGTATTCCCTTGGCACACGTGTTTTGAGTAGATAAGGTGAGGGAGTGTGACATTGCTCTTGCAAAGCAAAAGACGACAGTGATAGGTATCGAATGAGTTGTAAACAAGACAAATTAAGAGAAAAGATTGAATTGAAAGAATTGAGATATTATGGAGGAAGACCTGAAGGCAGCTAAGCAGTACCTCAATATAGATGGCAAGATGCAGAGTCCGACCAGCTGACTTCCCAGCAGAGGACGGGGTGGCAGGGAGAATAGGGGCCCTGCCAGTGGTGATGGGCTGGGGGATGGCGGCTGATGCAGCCCCACAGAGGTTAATTGAATCACATTGATTTATATCAGCTGATGAACTAGACCAGTTACGCTAAATTGAAGCAAAGGCCTAAAAAGAGGAAATTGAAGAGAGAAACAAATATGTTATGGGATGCATTCAGAATAGATGATCATAAGTAAGTAGGTAGATTTTTCAGGATGGAGTGGGATGAGATGAATGAATATGAGTTGCAGCTGAATGAGTTTTTCATTCATTAGCCTGTTCTATCCTATGGCATTCCTAGTGCACAAGGCAATCACAATGGAAGGGATTAAGGTCACTGACCTTAATTTAGGCTAAGTCTGAAAAAAAATCTTGAACATGTGTTCATGGGGCAGAGTTTACTTGCCTGAAAAATTTCCTCGTTAATGGATTTTTGATGGGGGTGGGGATGATCATAATTTATGAACTACCACTTTTTAAATATTTGCCTTTTCAGTCTTGTCTACAGAGGAGGGACATTAGCTTTTGCAGTTGCTTTGTTTATCAGCAATGTCTCACAGTCTTTGCCCTGGAGACTATAACAAGCCTGGGTAGAGATAGTATCCTTGTTCTTTTCTCTACAGTGACTGCTCAGTCCATTTAAAGATAATAGGCCATGCCCAGCATGACCAATAAAAAAGGAAAATGGCATTTATCTTGCTGGCTTCCTCTGATAGCGTTTAGGACCCTGCTCTCTGCTTGATCCGTGGGCTCAACTCCGTGAACAGTCTATGGGGAGTAAAACATTCAACAACACCTTTGTAACACAAAGATCCATTGTCGATTGTGCTCTGTGGTCTCAGCCTTTCTCTAAAAACTGTTTCCACTTGTCTTACTTAATGGTGTAAAAAGAGTCCAGCTTTCTCTGCAGCCCTTTTAGAGGACAAAATGACTGTAATGGAAATAAATTGAAATGCAATTAGCCTTCTCTACAATATGGCTTCATATGTTTGATCACAAATAGCTTGAAATTCAAATCCGGTTCTGGCCGTGCTCCATTGCATCATGTTTTGTTAGCTAGAGAACTACTAACATTTCTAATAAATAAATTAAAAAATAAAGAAAAATGAAGGGACATGCAGGAAAGAGCTACAGAATTATTCAGTGATGCAAATGTCTTAGAGAGAGAGAGGATCAGAAATTCAAAGCATTATCTGCTTATCTTAACAACAAGGAAACTGGAAGTTGAATTGATTAATAGCGTTAAAGTATCTTCACAGGAAGAAAATGCTGGGTACTAATAGCTACCACTCTCCTCTGCTTGTTCTGAAAGCAAAGAAAAAGGCCAGTAGTGTTGAAAGTCAAAGTTAAATGCATTCAAATGAGAAGTAAGGGATACATTTCAGTAGTGATGACTGGTGCCCATTGAAAAAAGTACTGTCGGAATGGGAAGGCGGGTGTCCATTTTTTGATACTTGAGATCAAGACTGAGTGCCTTTCTGCAAGAATTCTGACAAATACAAGGTATTGGACACACTACAGAGATCATTACGTGAAAGGTAATCCCTCACTTCATACAGAAATCTAGCCTACGTGATCTGGTATTTTCAGGGCTTTCGGTTTCTGGAGTTAAGCCCACTCTGTCCTCTAGCCTGGGAGTGTGGGTGTCAGAATGGGAACAAATTAGATTTACGCTCACCTGCAGCAGAGCTGAATCTGGCCCTCCGAGTTCAGATTACTGTGCATACAGTACACAATATTACAATTGTTTGTAGGAAATAAATCTCAGAAGTCCATATGTGTGTAAACAAAAGACTCTAATTGAAACCATCATTGAATGTCCAAGATTATAAACAAAAGATACATTGTCTTGGTTTTGTAAAAAATTAATTATAAGGTAAGAGCAATAATTAATGTGTTCTATTATACCACTGGTAATGAAGGACCTGTTTTGTATTTTTGAACAGCAAGTTTAGATCAGAAACAGGCAAACTAGACCTTAATGGAAAAGGAATCTGATTTTGAGTATGGATAACACTTTTTTTAGAAATCCTTAAAAATAAAATAAATTCTGGTAGTGATGAGAGTGTGCTAGGTGCTGTACAGCCCTAAAAGAAAGTTGCGTCCTGCCCATTTAGTATCTGATTTACTTCAGTTTTATTGCCCATTGTTGGCATTATATCAAACATTTCCTTAGTAGGCCCCAGCACTTATATGAAGCTGTGCCAAGGTTATTCTGTATGTAATCCAGAAAGCCTTTTTCTGCTGCAGGGAAATCACTGAGTTAAGGGAATGATTATTCCATTGTGTTCTGTTGTTGTTAGTTTTTCTTCAACAGATTTGAATTACCCTATCTTCGCTTTATTAGTATTGTTGTCTGTTGTACTTCATAATCAGAGCAACAGAGCAAACAGTTCATTCAGCCTTTGGGAAAATTTCAAACCCAGCATGTAAATAGATACGGTTGATAAGAAAGGAAACAGAAGAGAAGTGTACTGGGGAAGGACGGGGGAAATGGGAGATCAAGAATAAGGTAAATAGGTGAAGAAGATTGTCGAGTCAGAGAGTAAAATGTTAAGAGGCGTTAGCAGGAAGGAACTGAATAGCTATGACACATTCAGACTAAATCCCAAAAGACCAAATTGTGATCTGCCAAGAGATAAAGAGAGAAAGAAGAATGGAAAAGCAAAAAGTGAGTGATCGAATGCATTAAATATACAAGCTTATATTTAACAGAAAGATAACTTGAAAATAAGTTATAAATACAAGGCACGTTTATACTGCACATTGCAATAGATTTATTTTGGAGATGTGTTCGGAATATATGCCAACATACATTTTTGTCTTCTGTGGATTTGTTTTTTGTTTTTTTTTTTTGTCTATTTTTTGCATTGGTTGATCAAATTAGTCCTTCAGTCGATAACTACACTGTTCAGTGGGCATGGCTACCTTTTCAATGTGCCGTTATTTGGGAAACACAGCTCATTCCTCAAGTTGGCCAAGTGGGAACTACAAATAGCATAGTTAGTCTTCTTCTGTGAATGAACCAGTGAGGTCCTATCGACTTGTATGAGAAGCAAAATTTGGATATGGTGCTGGAGGAACTGAGTATATAACTGAAAAAAAGTCATGGTTTTTCTTTTCGTAGTGATGTATCAATTATGATAGAAAACAATGTAAAAGGAAAATTCACCACTGTTTTACAGTACGGTGATGATAGGTAACATATTAGCTCCACTGAAGTCGATGACGTCCTTATCTGAAAGGATCAAAAATTCCATTTGTAGACTGTGTTGGTGAAATGGGCCACGCATCTAGATCTAGTTTGTTTATGGCACTTAGATTTGTAACAAGCAGCTAAAAAATTTAAAATAGTGATTTAGAGAAGGTGTTGCTAAAACGTGATGCATATTGGAATAGTTATCTGAAGAAAAAAAACAACAGGCAAAAAAAAGCGCATGTGTTTTCCCCGCAGTGATAGCATTAAATTAGATTGCTTGGAAAATCAGAACTGTCCCTAGTTACGGAAATAGCACTAATCTAACCTTAGTTGTGACTCAGATCTGTGAAAGGAGCGCTTTTCAGATCAGGTAGCAAAGCCACTGTTGTTTACGAGTCTGAATGCCAAGTTCCCCTTGACTGTCTCACTGCCTCAAGGAAACCTTTGAGTAAAAGCGTTGCAGAAAACGGAATTTGGATCAGTATATAAGCCAGCCTGCTTATTTCACTGGATAGCGATGAATTCTATAGCCCTGAAATAATAACAATGCTCTTCATCTGCTACATTAGTGTACTTGAAAAACTGTACACTTCCAGGTGGTATGCACTGAAGTTATTACAAGCCCAATTTTAGGATTAAGAACTCCACCCTCTTTCAGTCTCCACTTGAATGTCACCTCAGGGAGTTGAAATTCTCATTTTCTTGCACTCATTCTGCCTATAACTTTTTCAAACAATATAAAGATTTTCTTCCGTACAAAACTCCTGCACTGGAGAGCATAAAAGCATTACCATTAGCGACCGGCAAATGCCATGGGCTTCAGCTCAGTTTGCAGAAGTACCCCAAAGTTGAGATGCTTAGCTAAGCTACCCAAACCTCTCTTGAACCTGCAGGATGTGCCAGAAATAACCGCAAGAACAAGCTTTCCTACAGGCTGTCAGAGCTGCTCCTTACAACCACAAGTTAGAACCAGAAATTAGAGAGCCAGAGAGATAATAGGAACAACCCTTTAAAATAACTGCTGCTTTTTGAACCTCCACTAAAAATTCATTTTACGTTTAGTTCCAGTTTTGGTTGAAATTTGAGTTGACTTTTGTTTATCCAAAAGACTTCGACTATCATAGAGTATAACTGAATTAAATTCCAGGTCAAATTACTTGGTGTCATTTACTGTGCATGTGTTTTTGATGGATTTTACTTAGTAAAGCACTGAATGTCCTTTTTCTAGCATTAACTAATCCTCACAACATCCCTGTGAGGCTGATAAGTAATATCCTCATTTTACAGTCAGAGATAGAAAGGTTATGTGACCTGCCAAAGTACACAGAATATAATCAGTATCAGAACTGGCAGTAATACTTCAGAGTTCCTAGTTACTAATCCTACCCTGGAAAATATATAGGATATTCATTGTGCACATAATCTACACTTTGATTCAATAAAACTTTTTTCCTGTGTGTAAATCTCCTCTGTTTCTGTTCAAGGGTTGCATATGACAGACTCAGAAGTTTTTCCTCATGTAAGCTGTACGTAAATATAAATCAATGATCAAATGCAGGTTAAAGAAAAAAAGCAAACCAAAAAACTTCTTTCAAAAGGAATATCAAAGTCATGGGAAATCTGCTTTAGAGTAAAATGACTCTGGGTTTACATAGGCTGATGAATTACTTCATGTTGTTCATCATACTGCTAGCTGATGCTCCTGGTTTTCAGTACCTTGCTATGTCCCTTTGTAAGTAGCTTCCCCTAAAGACACTGAAAACCAACATCTTTCTCTAAATAGTATGCATACCTTTTTCCATACTGTCATTTATTTTCTTCCTGCCCTTGAAATAGAAAAAAAGTACTTTTCTCCACCTTTTGGCAATAAAGTTCATTTTCAAATTGCTTTCCATTTTCTTTCTTAAAAAAGCTAAAAAAACCTTGAGCTATGATCTTTGGATATGCTTGACAGTCTGACTTAGGATATCACCACAAATCGGTGTAACAAACCCCAGCAGGTTCCCAGGTAAGTAGTATGAATTTTGCAGTTAACTGTCATACCCCGTGCACGAGGTAGCTCTAAAAAAGATACAGACTGCTTCTGGTTTTCCTAGCAGATGCTGTGAGCGAACCTAATTACATGTTGTATTGACCATTTAACTTGTGGTGGAACTATCCACCTGCTCTCGTAGTGTTTTCCATGACACTGAAGCCACCTGAAGACACTCCCATCCCAACCGCTTACTCCACATCCCTGCCTGTCCTCTGCTGAGGCAGCCCAGTGGTTTTTGAGGCTTTGTTGTGGATTGGATCCTGGAAATGATCTGGGTGAAAAATAAACCTCCCCCTAATCTGCCTCTTCCTTTCTGCCTTCTCCCCCACCCCCCAGAGAACCCCCAACGGCAATCCTTCAATTATTTTGAAGACAGATCGTTTTGGTGAGGCAGGTAGAGTGTAGCGCTAAGGCCCAGTTGATGGTCACGGGGGAGCAGCAGACTATGGAGCATGGAAGAAACAGGACAGTCAGAGCTTTATATGGCAACGAAAGAAGGGGAAATTCTAAAGCTATTTTCACCTAAATAAAGCATGGCTGGAGCTTCAGGAGATGTTTCATGGTGATACAAATTCAATTTGAATTTTTGCAGTACCCCACAGATTGTCCTTTGCAGCTTTAGGTCTTATCAGCCGTGATTTCAGCACAACTCAGGACGTAAAGTCTTTCCAGTAACCGAATCCTACAAAGATAAACCCTGAGCTGATGGTGTGGTAGATGCTTAACTGTAAGCAAATGGCTAGAGCCGCTGGCTTCTTGTGGTTACAGCTAGGTATGCATTTAGGTACTTAAATGATATTTTGGCTCTATGGCCTTTCGCTTTTTTTTCAGAAACTCAGTGTCACTTTGTTTTATGAAGCGATATTTTAAATACTGAGAATATTTCCTGCCACTGGCATTTGTGGCAAGTCTAATTTTAGGCCTTGACCACTTAACTACCGTCTTAATGGCTTTCCTTTTAATAGAACATAGAAACAGCATGGTCTTTATTTTCTGCATCATCAAAGCACTGCACCTTCCGACAGAAACAGTGTCTAGTTTGCAGTAGGCCAAGTGCATCCCCCTGATAGTCCATCTGCTGAATTTCACAGCCAGGAGGAATTTCAGCAACTATAGGTAAACAATGTTTTATGAAAAGAAATCTTTTCTTTTTTTCCTAATGCTGGCCTAATCAATAGGCCTTTGAATTAAATGAAAAAAATTTCCGTTGCCTTTAATGGATTCTATATAAACCCTAACCAAATGTGCTCCTTTTGCTGGTAATACTTTGATTTTTTACGTGGTAAAAGAAATAAAATTACCATTTAACTAGCCATTGTAAAGTCAAAATATTATAAATTAGGAAATACTGTTTGGTTACAGAAACAAATCCCATTCCAGTCAAGGATCAGGAGTTGCATTTTATTTAGGAATGGGCACCTCTTTTTCAAATCACAAATAATGATAGTGATTAGTTAACATTAGCAAACAAAACGTGCATTTAAAATTAACCTGACAGGGCATTTTTGTGTCATACCGACTGATGTGTACAGTCCATTCTTTTAAAAATTCAAGGAAGCTTATTTGAATTGTAAATTGGCAACACATTCACGCTGAAGTCTTATTGTGTGATAGTGTGACAAATTACAAATGGAATATTGGCCGGGCTTCCATTTCTTGCATTTCTTTTCTAGTTTCTGCCGCTATTATCATTAATCTGTTTTACAGAAGCTCTATAGCGGATGGTTCTGGACATGGAAAGTACATTAAGTGCCATTGTTGGCTATAGCAGGACTCTGTGTGGCTTCGGTGACCTGTGACTTCTCCTATTGGTTGTAATTCAGTACAGTTGCTACTAGTTTTGTGTCCTGCTGTGTGTGGACTTAAGAGATTCTGGCATACTTTATGCCTGACAGCTCATTTCATAAGTATTGGATTACAGAGCTTTTGCTAAATTATGTTAAGAATATCTTAAGAAATGGTGCTGGAATGCGGTCCTTTAAAAAAAAATACGGATACGAGTAAATCTTAAACATCCCATTATCAGAAGTGAAGTGAATTCTCCTTTTTAAGTCCTGAGTGAACTTGCAAGAATGTTGGAGATGATTAAACGCAGTGATGTCACGTGCTACAAGGCATTGTTTAACTCCTTTGCAATTTAAGATTTAATGTTTTATCCAATGGGAAAGAAACGGCGAGTTACCCCAGCATACCTTTGTTTCCTGCGAGCACAGGCATAGCGGTGGGGGTGTTCCTCCCCTGGGTTGATTGTGCTGGTGCAAAGGTCAGACAAACAGGGAATGGTGCTCAGGATGCAATATAAGGAGGGACTCGGAGGGTACGTGATGGTGTAGTAAGTGAGAGAGAGAAAAAAAGAGAGAGGAAGGTAATTTTGAAAGAATATTAAAAGACACCAAATCGATTACTGACAGCAGCAGCTCTTTCTGCTGTCTCTCACCTCCTGCCTTTCATATTAGTTCATTTTACTTCTGCCCTCTTAAAGATGATCTCCTACTATCAGACATTTCCTACTAGAGCTTAAATTGACAAATTTATGCCAACTCACTGCAGTTTTGCAATATGCTCTGTGAATCATGAAGGAAATAAGCTTCTGGCTATTTCTTGCTTAAATTTCTTTTGTTGTATGTTGTTCTAATGGTATCTCTGATTTCTTTTACGTTTCTCTTGCACTTTGCAAGCTGTTCAACCCCAACGTTCTATGTCTTTATTTATGTATTCTCTCAGGCTTCTGGTTTGGGATTTGTGGACTATTGAATTCATGCCATAGTTTTACATATAAGCAAAGATGCTTTCTTTTTGGTCTTTTTGCATAACGTTGTGTTCACTTCTGGCAGTCGATGGAGCAAAAGACATAGGTCTGAACTGCCCCATTCAATATTAAGCATTTAGGCAATGTAGCTGATCCGGGCTCCTCTTGCAGTCAGTGAAAGAAGGGTGATGGGTGCTACTTTTGGGAAGAGAAAGTGCCTGGAAAGGCCATATCAGTTAAATCCCTAGAATTAGGTGGCATGAATGCAGATCAAAATACAAACATGAAGTGCATACGTGCTTAATAGCTGAACTGTCGTTTAACAAATGGCATTTCTTCTTCAGACGCCAGGTACACTGGTCAGTAAGACTGATGGTGGGAGCGGAAGACCCGAAAGGGTGTTATATTTTATGGTTTCCTCTGTCTTCGAACAGTTGTGTGATTCCGAGTCATTTAATTTGTCCGCGCATCAGCTTATCCAGCTAGATAGAAATTGAATGCTTTTATTGTAGTTCTCACAGACTTTCCACTCTAGTATGGAAAGCATCAAAGAAATACAAAAAATTTTTCATATCCTCACAAATGAAAATTGCCACGGCCTTGGAGGGCTGCTAATTTAGACAAGCTGAGGATCTGGCCTAGCACAGCCCAATGTAGCTTAATTTGCAGACAATCAGTGTTTAGTAGTTATTTTCCTTTGATTAGGCTGTCTCTTGAAATTTCTGCATGTTTGCTTGTCACTATTCCAAGATTTCTTCTGTTCTGGTTTTTTCCTACCGTGCTTATTGTACAAAGACAAGGAAGTATCTAATAGATTAAAGTGAAGTCTAGTAACATGGTTCAGCGGACTAATACTTTAATCTGTGAGACCCTAAGATCAAGTGGACTCAATTTCAAGTCCTGCCACTATTAATTTAACCATTAGTAACGTTGCAGGTACTGAGAGCCTGGAGTCTGCAGGTGTTTGATGTCGCACCTTCATCCTCCCGTAATGCAATCATTAATGCAGCAAGACACCTGCCTCACTTAAGGCATGTCCATTAAAATAATCCTCCCCCAGTAGATCATGAGGTTGATCTTTTCTAGGGTTTCAGGAGATGTAATTTTGCAGCCAGTATAAGAATGACTGGCTGATACAGCTCAGTATGACGATTTTATGTATAATTCTGATACTGCAATGGGATGCACTTGGGTTTACGGCATTCACTAAATGTTCACTTTAAGAGAGTCTCTTGGGTCACCTTTTAAATAAACTTACATCAGAGTTGCTTCAAAATTAATTGACTGATCAGTTCCACAGTATGCCAGATGGGCAAAAAGCAAACTCCTAAAAGATTAGGTAGACATATAGGTGGTTGTAACTGGCAGCGTAAACCTAAGAAATACTAGCGTGGCTATAAGGTGCTTCTTCCATAAGTTCCTTTGAATCTGTGCTTGCTAGACTCTATTTTTACCTTTTTAAAATAAGCTTTTATCTGCTTAGTGACAAAAATGTGTGAATATTTAAGTATGAGTGCTTGCATGTATGTATTTAAACACACATTTAACACATGCAGTTAGATGTCTCTTGCATGAATGTAGTGTGTGTATACAGTAAGACAATTGCATGAAGTTTCTGTAATGGAAAACATTAGCTTTTGATGGACTTTTTTTTTTTTTACTTTCTGAGTCCTTTCCAAGGCTTCCCAAGTAATTATTTGGTATTCACAATTCTTGTTCATAAGCAGATGCAGTAATACTTATCTGTTTAATAGTATACAATATTATTTCTTTAGGAGAAAAGTTATATTTTAAATACTTTGAAAGGAAATAAACCACAAGGCTTGTAATTAAGTGTTGCTATTTTAAGTAGAATTGGTTTCAACCATCAGCAGTCTGTCCTTCTCCTCAGCCTTTAGGAGACTGCTGCACATGATGAAAAGTTTAACTTGTCAAGCATAAATTTAGATGTAGAGTCCGGAATATCAGACTCCATGAGTGATAATTATCAGCACCTGGAAATAATTTGTACCAGAGAGTTAAGAAATGAGTTTTCCCTTTCTACAGATAGGGAGTTTTTAACCTCCCAATCACTGGAATACTCCCCGGAGCTTACAGTGACATGCCTTGTGGTTCATTCCCACTAGTAAACATGGCACCAAGCAATTAGATTGTTATTAGAAGATGAACATTAGCTTTGTAAAATACAATTAAGAATAAGCTGAGAACAAACGATCAGCTAATATATGCAGTTCATGAGTAATGCTGTACACGCAGGCTCTGGTGCAGAGCCCATTGGAGGCGATGGAATTGCCTTCCACCAGCTTTCAATAGCTGCTGGCTCAGGCTTAGATTCTGGTTTTCCTTTTAATTTTATAGCATTCATTCTCCAGAACAGCGGAAATTTATAATTGGATAAAAGTTACTCCTCCCCCAAAGTGTAAAATAGTAGGATGTTGCGCTGGAAACTCTACAAAGACAAGAATTAATTTATTCTTCTGACCTGTAGGCAGGCTGCCCCTGAAACACAGTCTTCCAAGATCATTCTTCTGGTTTCTCCTTATCTGAGTGCAGATATCATCTAAGCAATTTCTCTGGTATCTACAAGGCTGCATCATTATTGCCTAGTTAAATATAATTTTTTCCCTACTGTTTTAAGATTAGTTTAGGCAAGAGAAGGCACTACCAGAACAGAGTATACATACACGTTTTCTTGGTGAAGCCAGCAACATTAAAACATATACAGACAAGAAATACCATTCAAAGGTTTTTGGTTTTAAAATTGCAGAAAACAGTTAGCACCTGTTTTACTGGGAAACGGAGCAAAAATGTAATAAAGATTGAGGTCTACATACTTGATGTAAGTTAAATATTTAGTAGATATAATAAGTGTTAAATTATTTTCATAAATTTCTATAGAGGTCAAGAAGTAAGATGTTAATAGTATTTTTAATTATTTACTAACACTTTGTAAACTATGAGAGGATTCTAATGTGACCAACAAACAAGGTTCCATGACAAGATAGGAATTTTAGGTAAGACTTTTTCTTTATACAGTAGGTAGCAAAAGAAACAAAGAATCGAAGGAGCAAAATACCATCTTTCTCTCGAAGAGTGCTTGTCAGTGATTGGTTGGAGGTAAATGAATTAATCCAATATTTCATTCCCTGAGAATGATGAGTTACGTAGAGTAACTGAATTACGGGCTTTTAATTGTTACTTTCTTTAGTCTATTATATGAACATTTCATATAATTATGTTTATTAGATAGTATAGATTTAGCTTAATCTAGGAAGTATATAATAGAAATATAATTATAGACAAGAAAAATGGATAAACTTATGTAATTTTCTTTTATTGTACTAAATGTTTCTGCAATTAAACTCTACTGAAATTATTTGAGTTTTGAATTTCATCAGTTTTAATGGGTCTGAGTTATTAAACATCTGCCGGATTAGGACCATCGTATATAATTTTAGAATCAGAGCTATAAACATCAGAGGAACTACTCATTTGAATACAGTTTTTCATATGCTAAAGTATTTGGATGAACGGCCATTATCGAAAGCTTGTAAATTTGGATACCTGAGTTTCAGAAGCGTTGAGTACTATGATCATGTAGTGGTAGATATGCACTGTATTTTACAGCTCTCATTAAATTGTTACTGGGAAGTAATTGGAAAAAGGTGGCATGTAGAAATGACTTTTCTTCACAAGATGTCTTTTTCTTTTCATGTGATTTGGTCCGAATTAGTTTGGGATTGTATGGCTTGGACAGTTTCTGAAATATTTCTGTTGTTGATTTGCCAAACACATCTCCCTCTTGGTTTTTTTCTTTCTTTTCTTTTCTTTTTTTTTTTTTTTCCAAGGGGAAAAAAGGGAGGGAAAAAAAAAGGGAGGGTGGGAAGGCATGAATGAGAGATTGAATTTGGGAGTGATCTTTGCCTTGTTACATGATGTGAAGCATGTGTGGGAAATGTTTTCATCTTCAGAAGTCATTTGCCCCATGCAGAGAATGCTTGAAATGAAAATAACTTTCCAAATTAAAATAGAATGTGTAGTTTTTTATTTACAGACACACAGAGACATAGTCACTGTTATACACACAGAGTAGTACTTACTAGGGAACGCATTTTATTTGATCTTCTATTCTTGATAAATGTCACATAAGATACTATTTGATAAACTTTAATGCTGAATTATTTTATTTAATCAAAAACATTTCTGGTTTTTTTCCACTTTGTGAGTTCATACTTGTTCACTATATGTGGATTGTGCATTTCATAAAATCTCACCTCCTCCACCTCTGTTATCATGTTAAAATGTAACAAGGAACTGACTGGGTGACCCTCCTCCTCCATGGAACCACAAATATGGTCCTTTTCAATCAATGTTAATAATTCCATCTTGGATTTTTCCTTTTATTCTCATTTTAACTACTGTTTCTTACATCTGGTGGAATATTTGCTTCTGTGCCTATTATTTGTAAAACTGGAGAACCAAATAGCCAAAGCTTTTAGCATCCTGTTAATGGGATTGGGAGCGTGGATGCCTCGTGTCCCACATCTCCAGGCTGGGCTTTCTGGCTGGGCTAGATACTTCCTTCCAGAATCACTGAGATGTGTCATGGGACCAGTAGTCCTGCTATTTTTGGAAGCCACTTAATGCCTGTTGTAGTCCACTGGCAAATGGCCGCCTTGGCTATTTTCAGCCGGCCTTGCTTAATTAATTAATGTTGCTGCAATGTCACACCTCAATTTCTGCAATTGTTCTCTGGCTTTCTGTGCTGCAGAGAAGCTCGTTTGAGTGACAGTCTGGCTGCTGACATTCACTGTGTGTCTCTTCCACTACTTTAAATCCACAGGCTTCCTATCTCTGTCTGTCCAGGCTCCTCATTGACTTTGGGGGAAAAAAAAAAGAAAAAGAGAGAGAGGGGAAAAAAAAAAGTTACTTTGATAAGTACCGAGTGTAAAAGATAATGTTCGGTGAAACAAAACGTTCCTAGATTTACTTATAAACTTAAGTCACTAATAACATGTAGAGAATTCTCTCTGTGTTTTATGGGTATTTTATTTAAGCTTTTTCAGGCAAAGCTGTAGATATTTTCCCGAAGCAAAGCTTAGTATGTGAAAAGTAAATACAATGGTATATGGTTATTATCTTGTAACCCTATCAAATCTGGCTGAAGGTTCAGGTTTTCTGTACAGAGCAAGGAGATAACTTCAAAAGCTCAAATAGTTTGTAGTTTGGAGAAACAGTCAACTGAGAGAACTTAAAGATCAAAGACAGAATATCTGATTTTAATGATGCAGAACATATGCTTCACCAAAAACCTTTTGGATTAAAAAAAGTTAATGTAATCAAAGAGAACTGAACTCTTTGTTTGGATCTAAGAGCTGTGTGTTGAAGCACTCGGCACAATATCTTACAGTGTGGTGTTACTGCAGTTGTGTATAAGAACACAGGAGTTAAAGCAAAGTTAAGAGACTAGTGAACCTGGTGCTAGGAAACTTTTGTTCTGAAGATCTAAAATATTTTTGTTGAAGAGCCCTAAAGAATCTTGAATAGGACTGTTTTGATGAAGAGACTGCGGATGCGGATAGACATAAAAAGCAAGATTGTTCTCTGGGAACTTGATTAGCCTTATTCAATAACTGAGAATCCAGGAAGTTCCTCTGGAGGGTTTTTGATTTACAGTGCATGCAAAAAAGGACCAGATAAAGGAACACAGACATATCTGCAAGAGGGAAAAAATGCCCAAGGGTGGAAAAGTTTCCTTTCATTGCAGTTTGATAAAGGGAGATAAAGTAGTCCCCATGCCTGGACAGAACAGTGTTGATAAGATCAAATTCATGAGTGAAAAAAGATATTAACTGAATTATGAGTTTAAAGAGAAGAAAATTACTGGACAAGGAAGATAGCTGAGAATTCTGTTTTGCAGTAGCTTCTCAGGGTCTCTTCCAAAGACCCCTGAAATCAATGGAAGCGATTCCGTTAATTGCAGTGAGTTTGGATGAGACCCTGTAGGAAAATACACAATGCATTTGAAAATGAGGAACTATCAACAATAATACATACAGTATTTTGTTTATATGTGTATCTTACTATATATATTTATATATCTTAAGTATTCTATGTGTATCTTCAGCATTATTTGGATTGCTACTTTTAAACATACTATGTAAGCACCAAGTTGGCCGCATTTGTCACTTGCCAGAAACAACCAACTCTTACCAATGTAAGAGTTTAAACTTTTTTTCTTGCCATGACTGGCATCTGTTTTTCTGATAGCTCTCTTTTGTTATTTCTTTTGACATTGGCGTTCTATTCTTTTTCTCTGTTTTTTCACTCTTTCTGACATGTTGCTTGGAAGGCCTTAGGAGAAGAAAGGACTACTCCCCCTGCGTCTCTCCCTTTCCTAAAGCTAATAAAGATAACTCTTTAACCTGATTTTTTTTCCCCCCACCCTGTTGTTAAATTTTGATCAAGCTCGGTCCCAGAGTAGTGTAAATGGCGGGAGCACTGTTTGCTTTGACAAAACCAGGCAGAAGTATAGGATCCAGCTCCAAACCTCTTGACTCATGTGAATGGAAGCTGTGCTTGTTATGCTACTGCTGGTTTCTTTTTATGTGATATCAAACTCATTCTATAGCTACAGAAACTCACCAAAGCCAGTCACATAGAAAGCTAGTCAAAGTAATGAGAAACATTTGGCACATTTTTGCTGATGCATTTTTGTGGATACAAGTTGATTTCTGGATGGACTGCAGGAGAAGTGTCTTCCCCTCTGTGATGTGACTTTCAAGGTTAAAGAGTGGCAAAACCACCGTGAGCCTCTTTTTACATTCCCTGGGTCATTCTGCGTAGGATCTTTTGAGCTATCCTTGCCTTGAACTAACCTGGTTTGTGAAGAAGCTGCAGCGAGACAAAAAAGATCTTTGCTCTTTAACAGCTGAGCATCCCTGCCTGTGTGGCTGTGCTCATGATGAGACAGAGGTGTGAACTCCTGGATTCAGGCACCAGGCACATTTCAGAGGCAGGCTCAGTTTGCAAAGATACCTTCGGTGTTACTCCTCTCCCTCTGCTCCTCAGTGCTGGTGTCAACTCAACTGCTTGAGATTAACAGGCAGCTCAGAGCAGAGTACCTACTCCACTAGAGGTGCCACCTTCTTCTACCTGCCCTTCTCCAACATTATACCTGAGAAGTTGTTGAGAAAACAGTGTGTTACACTCTACAGAACGCCATCAGCTTTGGAATATAGACTATATGTATGTGTAACTCCTGGCAGCCCTCGTCTGAGAGCAGAACTGTGCTATGAGGACATGGTGAACTCTGCTGTAATCCTGGAAGAAGTTTTAAGCTTCAAATCAGTGGGACTCTTATCATAACAGGGCAGGCCAGGGCTTTTGATGGTATTTATGTTAAGAGAGATTCTCCTCTTGCATTCTGGACCCTTGAAAAAAGTTCAGTTGCAAGCGTTGAATCGCTCAATAGTTCAAGGTATCTGCTAACTGTCGTAGTGACAGGTCTCCAGTGACCGCTCAGTCATGCTGCCTTGGTCAGTTCTTGTCACACAGGGCAGCTAAAGTCATCGGCTTGTGTACCTTTGCCTCTTAAGGCCTTTTAGAGTCACAGTGAAGTCACTTCTGGAGTCCCAGTGACATTTACCATATCTTTGTAGTCACTTTTTGGTGATGTATAAAAATACCGTGATTGCAGGAGGGTGGATGCTCGGACTGCTGCAAGCTTTCTGACTTCCATCTCCCTCGAGGTTAGAGGTCAGGGTCTCGCTTTCCAAGATGCCCAACAGCTGTTTCTTCGGTTGCTCACTAATTGCTGGCCAGTGCGTATATCTAATGCATGTTTCTTAACTGAAAGCAAATGTCAAGTTTTTGACAGATAATACGGGACTTAAAGAGAAAATTTTCAATAAGCACAAAGGAGAGTTGTGTGGTGTGCCAGTGAAGTAACACGTTTCCTAAGCTGCCAGTTTATTCCGCAGCCATAAAGGTCTGCTTGCATCTCAGGTGTCCCTGTGCAAAGCTAGCTGTGCACCGGTTAGTGATGTCGCTCTCAATGGGATGGCTGTGCCAGGTTAGCACCCCCAGCTGCGGGCGGGCTCGCTCCTCCTCAGTGAAGGCTGTCGTGCTGCAGTCGCCTTTCTCAGGCCTCGATTCTCCAGCCTGCAGATTTAAAGCTTACCCAGATATGTCAGCATGGGCCGTACTGTCGCTACCCACACTTTGGATTGTAGCGTAGACCTAAAGTATACTTCTGAGTGTCTATCTGATTGCTTTACTCCGGTGGAGCCTACTGAGTATTCAGTATCTCCTTATTTAGCCACCTGCCTGTATTAAAAATGTGATGTAGGTGCAGTGGAAGAAAAATAGCAAGATAATACTCAAAAAGTAAAGAGGAAATCACAAATGTTAATGAAACTTAACATTGAATTTGTGAGACTCCTATGCTTAAAAGGATGTTGGGTCGTACATCAGATAAGACAGTGAATCCAGAATATGATTGTCAGTAGGAGTCAGTGCATTGTTTCACTGCCGAAGCAGTATTTTTCCAGTTCATTAGTTACTTCGTTTAATTTAAAAAATATATAGACATAGGGGTAAATTTACTGCAATTGCCAATGAAACCACACAAGGAGTCCCGTAAGAACGTGAAAGGAGTGCAGTTCCTTATAGCAGTGAAATAGCAAAAGCCCAATTAATCAGTGGTTCTTTGCAGATTTTCGACCAGAACTGGCATGCTCCCAAACTGCCCTCAGAAGAGGTCTAAAACAGCTCAGGAAATGATTTAATGGGCACCTGGTCACAGATGTGTTCCTGCCAGACATACTGTCTGCAATGGTACATCCCAAAATGGCCCTACAGAGTCTGAAATGCAAGGAACGTACACAAAAGTTCTTCTTTTTAGATTTGGAGAGGTAATAAAAGAAACAACAAAAACCCCAAACCCAGAAAAAAATCTGCTACGTAGTCTTCCTAATAGCTAACTTTCCTGTTAGTCACGCTGGCAAGTACCTGCGTTCTTCACTGGCATTTCGGTCAGTATTCAATCATTTCTCTGATCTTTTTGGTCAAATCAGGCTACACTTTGTTTATCTTGATGTCCCCTTAATTCTCACAGGGACTTCAGATGATGCAAAATAGCAGGAAGTGAAGCTTTTTCTGTTGGCTGGGGGTGGTCGTAAACCTTCACCTAAAGCCGTCAGAAATGGTGGTGGTGTTTGATCCCTGCAATATAAACTGCTAACAAGTTGCCTGATTTTGCTCTGCCGTTTCTGGAGCGCTCATGGTTCTGCTGAACAATGATTTCATTCTCTGCTTCGTGCTGTTTAATGTAAAGTTGCATGCTAATAAATTTAGCACCAAGTTACTGACTTTGCCCAGATGATGGAAACCTGCCTGGACCGACCAGTTAGGAATGTTACTGGTATTGTTGTTTCTGGCCTGGTTTCAATTGGAAGAGAGTGTGATAAAGTAGCTCTGATTTTCTTGCTGTAATTTCTTTCTGCTGTAATTAGATCTGATTGTTCTGATTTTTGCACGTAAGTTTAGGAGCATATGTAAGGTCATTGGTATTTCAGAAGCTCTGGCTAATTTGAGTTTTAAAGAAAATGTTTAGAAACCTGAATTTTGTATAATTATCTGTGTTAAGAATGTTTTCATTTGCCTCACTCTGAAGTTTCTGCTGTGATGAGGCTTCAGTGAGGTCAGTTTTTCATTTCTGGTAGGAACTTTTAGATAATAAACTAGAGAAAACCCTTAAGAAATATAAGAAATATTTTTAAATTATAGACTGAAAGAAATGTTTCCCATATTTCTCATATGTTTTTATTTAATGCTTAGAAATTTAAATAATCCTCATTTAAATATACTAGAATTGCCATAATTCTGCCTTTACTAGATTTTTTTTAAATTTCTAAATAGAATTAATTTACATGTCTGATTATGACTTCCTTACTGTTTATTTCTGACACCTCAGCACATTTCAGGTGTGACACATACTACTTGACTTTCTTATCAACATGTTTTTCCCTTTGCTAACCCATCTGCTTCATGACAATAATACATACGAGTCCTGCTTTTTCTCACCTCCACATCAATGGTGCTTCTACAAAAAAGACTGCAGCTAGGTGCAGTGAGGAGCTGCCTTGCATGATGTTTGTCTTTAAAACAGTGGGCATCCAACAGTACAGATGACAAAGATTTAAAGAGGACCTTTACGGTTGGTGTACACAATTGCAGTTACATTTTTTTGTGACACTTGTGGAACACTTTAGGGTGGAATTTGTCTTGCCTGATAATAGTGTTCTGGTATTAGTAGCAGAAGTCTAATTTCAGTGAGTTACGTAGGTCCACTTGATGATACATCGGTAAGGGTACGCCTCTCTAGAAGATGATCCTACTCTGGGGTAGGCGTTGTGTCTGATTCTCTCCACTGACTGCAGAAGAAGGTGTAGATTCCCAGCGTATGCCAGACAACTATGATCTGCAATAGGTGGAGATGTAAAAAGAAGCAATACATGCAAATTAAAAAGCAGAAGCATGCAATGTATTACCGTAGATATTTGTGATTTATCCTGTATTTATGCATTCTCTTTCCAATCATCCGTTTCCTTGAGGCTCACGCTAACATATTTGTCCATCGTCTGTTCTCTAGGGCTTAGGGAGAGACGTCTCTATGCATTCTGTTCTGCCTCCAAATTACAAGAGGCACAGAGAAATTGTTGCCTTTCATTTCCATGATTTAGGTTTAGAGCATGAAATAGAAAGTTTTTTGTCAGTTATGGCAAGCTATAGGATGGAAAAAACCCCTCATTTTGGTTTAGTACTATCTAGCATTTCCTCTAAATCTGCACAATACTTCACATAAAACCCGTGGTAAGCTGGCTGCACGGAAAAGCTCACATAACTTTATTTTTTGTGAAAGGCAGGTTGAGAAGTGTGAGAAAGAGAGGAAAGGGATATTATAATTTCTTTCTCCCTCTGAACCTTTTACAAATGGTTTCCTGGTAACACAAGCCCTTGGTGTGGCAGATGGATTTTATGAGAATTAATTGCAATAATATTCTATAAAACTGTCCCAAATGTTTTCAGAACCCATTTCCTCCTCTTTATTTTTCTGATGTCTACTACAAGGGCATGTCATAAATAAATATAGCAGGAATATTTCTACACATAAGTAACAGAACTAATTTTACTTTTCACTTTCACAGAGGAATAAGTAAAGGTATTTAAAAGTGGACTTGACTGCAAATACCATCAAGAGGTTACTGTAAAGGAAAATGCTGCGTTGCCACAACAGGATGGGCTACATGACCAGACTGCACTTTCTGGTCTGCCATCTGTGATTCCTTGGGACACTGAGAAGTGACACTGGGGATAGGGGTGGAAGAAATCACTCAACACATTCTGATATGATCACATTAAGATGGTGAATATGGAGTTCCTTTGCTGTTTCCCAGCTGCTGCTCACACGGTGCTGGGAGCTGAACGCTTCCCTGCATCATCCCTAGCACTGGCTCACGGGAGGAGAAGTAAACACAGCACAGTCCATGTTGATGGTCCATGTTTATGTTGTATCTTGGTAAGGAGTATCTCAGCCAGGAGCCTCAGTAACATAGAAAACTGAGCAGATGTGATCTCCACTTTGGAATAAAGAAATAACCTGTGGCTGAGATTTTTTTCTAACCTGTGCCTTTTGCTTACGGGATCACTCTTCCTTTTACTTTTGGTTTGGATTGATTATTCTGGAAAGGTGAGAATTTAGAGTTCCTAGTAGCTTCAGGTGAAGTTGAGGACATTTATCCTTTTTAAAGGACTGGTCTTAAAGCTGTAAATGTGACCAAATGGAAGAATCCAAAAGCAAACCCAGCTTTTAAAACATGGCCAACCGTATACAGGCAGATAGCAGGTCCATGACATCACTAGCAACTAAAAGAACTTTTTTTACTCCTCTCTTTTTGTTGTTTGTGCACCTTATTGTCTTCCTTTTGAGGCATACGAAATTGTTTGTCTGTGTAGCAACTCCTGTTTCTGAAATAATAAACTGACACAAACAAATAGAGCTCTTGGCTTTTCAAAAAGGTTCAGTGCTAGCTTGTTTAGTATATTATTAATAGAAACAATGAGACATCCCTCCGGTAAATAGGCAGTGCTGTCACTTGGCACCTTCTACGATAATACAAGTACAAGAGATACCAAGGGATGTGCACTTGAAAGTAGGTTATGAGGAATTTGAATATAATCACAGTTTCAGTAGCAGCTACAATGGACGTGACACGGGGAAGGAGCATGGTTTTTTCTGCCATGGTTTACTGGCTGGGTTAGGTGGGGCAGAGGACACAACTCCTGGCATCCACACACACTCCAGAGCTGGAGAAGCACCTTTCAGAACCTGAAACCAAGAGAAATTTTATGTGATCCATGAGCGGAGCACGTTGTCTGGCTGCAGAAGCAGCACGCCTGTGGCAATGCCGCAAGGCAGTGAGCACAACCACGAAGGAGGGAGCAGACCCATCAGGGGATATTGCGTAAATGCTGTTTGTAGTGCAGGAAGAGGCTGCTAGCAAAACCTCACTGGCCTGGAGACCACCTCCGTAACCAGAACAAGGGATTTGGTAGATTAGAAGCCTCATGGAGATATCACCAGGCAGCTAGTGGTACAGAAAGAAAAAAAATTAATCTTTCCTTAAATTTGTAGAAGAGATGTTCAGAACAGCATTTCTTTTCTCTTCCTGCTTCCAAACTTGACTCTAAGAGAGATGATTAAACATCTTTTGTGAATTTGCTTCAGGAAATATGAAGTTATTGGTGTGATAATGTGTGTGCTTTATTGGCTTCTATAAGCAATTTTTTAAAATCTGGATTTAGGCATTTTGTTTGTTATTATTTATTAATACGGTTAATTATAGCTGTGAGCCATGGACATTAGTATGTGACTCTAAGATTACATTGATTGATTATGGTAATATATCTAAGAAGTACTGCTTAACTGAATTTATTGATATTTAGTGATTTTTATGCCTTGAGTTTATGGTCTATTTAATTTTATACCAGCAAGAATTTGAACTTCCAGTTACTGCTGATTTTTCTTTTTCTGACTGGTATAAAATTTCTTCTTTCATCTGTAGATACATTTTTTTACCACTTTGGTGTTTTACACTTGGATGTAAACTTGAGTGTAGGACAATTGTTGGTTATCAACTCCTTTGTGAATAAAGGATTACAGGTTTTCCTCTATCTCAGCTTGCTCTCTGTTGGCCTTCTAGGTGGTAATCAACAGCTTGTGTAAGAGCTTGAATATGAAACAATAAAGTTGCAAAGAAGAGTAAAATGCAAGTATATTCAATCTCTTGACTTGCTTCTGAGACTCTTCCATTAGGCTCAAGTGTGATGAGGAGTTTGTGTGATTTCGGACACTGGCTTGCTGTGATGTGAGAACTCTATCTTATTCCATAGGAAAGATCAAAGCCACCAAGCTGGCCTTCCTTCATTACCCTCCCCTGATCCGCTGTTCTGTGGAGCAGCGCGGTTGGGTTGTGTAGCAAGGTTACCAGGATCTCCTTCTGCGCGTGATTAGAGCTGCATTAGCTTTGCCGTGGGCAATGGCCTTTGCAGTGGCAATGGGAAGAGGTGGATTTGCCCGTATGATATCCAACAACTTTAAAAAAAACAAACAAGAAGGTAGTTTTCGTTTAACAATCATGCTGCTTCTACCTTTTTAATCTGCTTCCTGGAAAAAACAATTTTCTCAGAGAGAAGCTATGCGTAGGATCAACGTAAGTATTGTTGCATATTTACGTACAGGATCCAAACGTGAAGATGCTGCATCTGTGAATGTCTCTAATTGTTGAGGCCATTTTGGCTATTGAGTTACGCAGATATACCTGCCTCTGCCATTAACTTGTTTTCCAGAGTATGCTGTCCATCTGCTTCACACTGTCTAAATGCGTGCTTGGGTTCATCACTTGCTACTACAAATCAAATAATAAGGGATAAGTGCTTACATGACACAGCCTGACTCACATCCCAGGTGCATTTACTTGTTTCTAGCAGTTAGATGACACTTTCTAGCTTGACCTGGTTATTAATTTGGATTTACATAGTTTCTACGTGATTATTTTGCAGATGTCTTGTTGCCTTTCTTTCTGTCTTCTCTCTTTCTCTCTTTCTGTCTGTCTTTTTCTCTCTTGCTTTCTTTTCTAAGATTTTTGGGGTGGGAATTATTTGCATATTTAATTTTGCTGAAAAAAAGAAGGCAAATATATAGTTCAGAGGTTGCACAGATTAAAAATGGTACACAAGGCAGAAAATTAGTGCTGTTCAAATGAGTTAAGGGTATTCCTCTGTGTTTCCTGCACGTACTATATATGATTTAGGAGTATTTCCCCATCCAGCTTTTAAATACAAGAAACACTAGCATGTTTTTATCATTGATTAAATAACACCCAGACTTTCCAGGGCTTCCTCTTTGTTTCAGGGCTTTTGTGTTGACACTGCGTCTCTTAACGCTAGCTAGGCTGCTCTTTCAGTTACGGGATCAACTTACTTTTTCACTCTTTTCTGAAAACTGTAACAGAGCACAATTGGTTGGCATAAATGATATTCTGGAGCCTGAAAAATGCTAACAGATACACATGTAGGGCCGATGGGATAAAAGGGAAAACCTGTGCATTTTTTTATCAATAAAAGAGGAGGTTCATTAGAGAACACTAATATCTTTGACCATGATTTGTAAGGAAATAATGGCAAAAGGCATCTTGCTGTTCCTGCTTTGCAAGCAGTGTGACTGAAACACATTTTTAATTCCAGCCTCTGCATTGAAATGGGATTAGTGTATTCTTTGTATTAAATGTCTTGTGATTGTGTAGCCTTTAGAGCTTAAGTTGTTTGTTCAACACTATTGTCACATTTAGTACTGAGAAAGTTTTGTCCTACTAAAAACATTTTAAGAATAAAGTTTCTTACCTTTTACTGTCTGCAGATGTGGGTTAAAGGCTTCAGTTACGATTGGTCTGAAAGTACTGTGCGGAAGCATTCGTAAGGCTCCTTGCAGCCAAAGTCACCCAAATAGGTTGCTGTCCTAAAAGGGCTATTGTTAGTTTGAAGGAGGGATTATGGCACATGCCTTCCATCAAAGCATTCCTTCCCCCAACTGCATTTACTCCTGATTTTGACTCTTCAGTATGGCCTTATCCATCTCTCACTGTAATCCTTAGAAGATCCTCCTTGGCATCTTGAGCAGTTGAATCAAGTTCGGTGCTCGTCTTCCTTATTTGCATTCAATCAAAGTAAGTGCAGTATTTCTTGATTCTGGCTACTCACAGTAGCCGCTGAATTACCGCAAAACAATTTTTGCTTTTTGACCCAGCTGCCTACAAGGCATTCTTTGGAACAAAGCAGATATGCTTTTTAGTGTGTTATGAAGATAACACAGCGGCTGTATTTGGCAAGGCTGCACTGGTTTAAATATCAGTGTCTACCAGACTAGAGGATGTAAAAAAATGGGAAATAAGTATGACCATAATAGACGATGATGTAACCCATGGCTTATCATGAAACACCCAAAGAAAATACTCTGGATCAACAGAGGTTTGGTTTGGTTATGTCAGAGTACTGATGTATTTAAGTTTCTATATTGCTTTGACCTTGGCTTGCATACAGTGTTATTGCTGGGTATGACAGCAGCTATCACTTTTTCAACATGTATTTTATATATTTTAAATTCCTCCTCTAACTCAGTACCAGAAAGTGGGTTGCACCAAAACTTTGTACATCAGATAAATAAAAATTTGTACTTTTATTTTGAAATCAGGTAGTGACTTCAGGAGTGGGTTAAATACTGTAATAAGAATACATAATATGGCATAAGTTTGGGGTGAATTTATCAGGGAAGAATTTAATTTTAATCCTAAAATTCATATGTCTCACATCTGCTTGACTTAAAAATTCCATGTATTTAGTAGCATGGTTTTTTAGGTTTCCCTGCAACGAGGTAAATTATACAAGTGCCAGAATATATTTTTGCTGTTGCTTTTCATCCGTTTACATCACCTGTCTCTGAAGCATTGATCTTCTGCAGGTTTGAAGTACTGTGTCTGCTTGTGCCTGCTAGGCATTTCAGTTTAGCGGTGTTGAAAAGGTGGCAAGGTTGTATTTAGGAGAAATTGTATATTCATAATAATAACAACAATAATAAACCAACTGTTGGACTATGTGAAGACCTAGCTGTACTGTGCAGAATGATCCACTTCTCTCCTTCTGCATTGCAGCCAGAGGAAGAGGTAGTTTCTTGAGCTCAGCATACCGAGAATGGTGCAATATCTGCCCCTTCAGGAGAGAGGATGAGATAAATGGAGTAAATTAGAGAGCGCAATGCTGAGCTGACGTACTCACAGATGAATTGAAGCCCTTGTAAAGATCTTTGATAGCAAAGCTTGTCATCTGATTACAGTGTTAGTGGATGGCACTAACTAGGACCCTTGGTTTACTTCTGAAAAAATACAAAAACAAAACAATGAAAAAATATTTGGGAAGAATCTTTTTTAAAGCACCTCTTTCGTTTACATTTGCATCATGGTAATGAAAACTTGACAATCCAAGAGAAATAATGATGAAAAGGAGTACAAAACATGAGGAGAGATTTAAGCAGCTTGCAGCCTTTTCCACAGAAGAAAACGCTCCCTTGCTGTTAAGGTGCAGTGGATCTTTTAATCTTTTTTTTTTTTTTTTCATAGAATACATACATTGCTGCTGCATCTGTCCGCAGCATGTGGAACACAAAGCTGTTCCAGTGACGTGAATACTTGTTGACCTAAGACAGCAGCTAGGAATATCTATCTAAATGGTAATAAGAACCTTGAAGATTAATCCATGTTAGTGTGCAAAATACTCAAAATCTTTGGCAGTTTCATTTTGTCTCATTCTGGTTATTAAAACTAGTAAATTCATGAGTTTCCGATAGAATTGTTGTAGAGACAAATGACAGAATTTGCCAGTAGTTTCTGTCGGGCAGATTTGCAACATTACTATTACCGTAATCTCTGGTCGGTTTGACAGTTATATACAAATACATATATTTAACCAGGGCTGTTGAACAATCAAAGCCTGATAACAAAGTGGACTCAGGCTGGGAAGTTAATGAGAGCTTTCTGCAGGCGCTGGGGCCTGCTTTATGGCCCTCATTGTAGGGGAAGTGAGAAAATTTTACCTGGAGACAATATTAGAGCTTTTAGAATAATTTTCTGGTGAAGATGCTAAAAGAGAAAGATATTTTTTTTTTCCTGAATTGATTCCTAAATAATTTTCTGAAACTTTAAAAAAACCCCAGAAAACTAAATTATAAAAGTGGTAACACTTGAGGCTGCGAAGTTACAAAGTTAATTTGTCTCTGGGTCGTGTTTTAGATTGCAACGTGTTAAGTGAGCTTAAACAGAGCAAATTATTCTCACCCTGTATTCTTGAAGAAAAAATGGGAAATCTCGTACTACTGCATCAGTATCAAATGTGGAATGCTAGTTTCAATGTAGATGGAGGGTATTAAAATTGCCAGTTTCTAGAGTTAAAGAGGTATCAAGAGTAGAAGAAAAAATCCTTCTCGATATCATATTGCTGCAGACTCATTTGCAAAATCTTCCAAGATCTAAGGATTTTGAATACTTTCTTCACTAAAATTAACCATTTGATCCATGCTCCCCTCCGTTTCTGGGACAGGCTCTTAGAATGGGACCTGCAGCTTTGACCCAGCTTTACTTATGCTGCTGCTTTGTTTTGCATGACATGTGCAAATCAACCTCTATTTAAAAAATACACCATTTTATTCTCCTGTCAAAGAGTGATGTGTGGCCAGGTAGCTGGTCTCATAAGATGGATACTTCCATTACTTGCTAGATTTTAAAATACTTCGAAAAGAATGCTTCAAGAATATTGAGCAGTTCTGTATAATTATTTTTTGCATAAAGCAGTTTCTGTGCTTATGAGAGCCCTGTTACGGGATCATTGTATGGTCTCATGTTCTGTTAAGAGGACATCAATAGTTATAAAGGGCTAATACAGTGTAATTAGAGATATAAGCAGTGTCAGTGTCATAGGCACTATAGCAGAATATGTTATTTATGATAATAAACAACTGCTTGACTTATTAGATCGTATAACACTCCTTTAGCAATTTATGTCATCTGTTAATCATAATTAATGTACCTTTCATGTAGAGTCTGACCTCATAGGTAAATAGCGGAAGGCTGTAGAAAAATGAGTAAGAATGCAGATGTTCAATGGAACGTTAGTCTGTACTCATTAAAATGTCATTGAAATAATACGAAAGCTTTGGAAATGCAGTTTTTATAAATATGTTTCTTTTTCTCTTAATATTTTTTGGGTTTATGCAAATTGTATTTACCTTATCTATGTTAGTTTTTGAGGTATCTATAAGCTTAGTGATGGATTATGACATTGAGATTGACAGGTAAAGTTTGCTGACAGAATGGTTGTCCCACTAGGGCATTTGCAGCTAGTAAATGATGTCCTCATTTATTGCAGGAGAGCTGTTATAAGTGTCATTGTGATTTTCCCATTACTTTGTGTTGGGTTTTTTTATGTTGAAAAGTTCTTCTGCAATGAAGAGCAATGAATTCAATATACCAGTGCAGGTGAAAAGATAATGCTTCAGTTATTACAAAAAAAAAAAAACCAACCCCACCCACCAACAGCCCAAAAACAGGCTTAGCAAGAATATTCAATTTGATTTTAAAACATGAAATAATATGTCTGTTATTAAAGTGAGTGTAGAGATCCAATTGTATCTTTCTATTGCACTTCGTAGAAATGCCTAGAGGAAACAGAATCAGAATTCATTGTGTGAATATATCTATTGCAGAAAATACAAAGACATGGACTTTACAATTATATTCTTACCATCTAAGAGGATGAGTGAACTTAGAATAATGGATGATAAAGATAGGTGTGTGTGAGTTTTATATTCATGAGAGCAGTTGTGTTTCTGGGTCATTCTATGCTTTAGAAAAGCTGCAATGAAACTGAAATGTCTATGGGACAGATTTTAATCTTAGTTCATAAACTAGCTGGGTACATCCAGAAACTGTAATATGACTTTTGTTTTTTATGTGTACTTTTCCAAAAGAAGCCAGTTATATGTGCTGTGATAAATGCACGGTTAAGGGATCATATGTATTACAAAGTCATCCAACTTTCTATTCCCAGAGAATTAATTACATCTCATTTCCATTTTGTGACTGTCATTTCCCATATTAAATAGAAAATAGGAAAAACATCCTTTTTTTGGATTGATGTACCCTGCTTCCACATATTTCCTATTGGCTACCTGTGGCAATTACATGAATTATATCATTATTTCTTAATATAGAAAAAGATTAAGTAACATACTCTGAGAAAAGCACATTCAAAGTCTTCTGTTATTACTATAACCTATTCCTTCAGAGATGGCCTATCATCTGCTACGTGCAAGAGGCCATAAGCTGATGGCAAACGTGTTCCAGTGAATGTTGGCTCTCACATGAGAAATTTGCTCTAGAAATTATAGATAAATTTTTCTTTTTATTAACATTGAATATGGGACTTTGAATTGTAATGAGGTCAAAAGCATGAGAAGTGATTTACAGTGTGCATAAGGAGTTAAGCGACTTTTGTATGAAGTGAATGAGAAAAAAATCCCATATTAAAAAAATTAGTGGCTTCACCTTTGGAAAAATAATGATCATGCAGTATATGGCTTTCTAAGCAAATTATAAGTTAATATGTCTTTTATTTGCAGCAAAAGCTAATTAAACTTTGACTTCATAACAGACACTTTTTAAATCTGCCAGCATAGGTGTCACTTACAGAAATACATTAAGTGCTTCTACATAACAATCTAATTAAAAATTAAGTTAGTTGCAAATTTATCAAAGCTAAGAATGTTCATTCATTGAGATATGTGGTAATATTACACTTGATTTAGCATAGAGAGGGAGAAAAACTGCGCTAAAGGGGTAACTATTCCAGAAACACTGTGGCTCTGCATTAAATCCAGGGAAGCCAGTTTAGAGCTCAAGACAGATTCGCTTCCACTTGGATGTCACATAGCAGCAGAATCAGGAGACGAGAGTTTAACTCTGCCGTATAACAAAGCATCGTAACCTCAAGGTCTGAAACTGCATTTCTGATAACCTTGACATTCAAAAAAAGAGACGGGATAGAAAGTTTCATGAAAAATCTTTGGTTCAGGAGAAAAAAAAAGATCTAGTACTGAGAAGTTGAACAAATGACAGCACTAGAGCAAGTCCAGTTGAGTGAATGAGTGGCAGAGGAAGCCCTAAGCAGCGGATGTGGAATTTACTGAGTAGAGCCAAGGTCAAACTTCAGTGTATGACTTAATGGAAGGGAATTTCAAGCCTAATAAAAGCCCTTCTTCACAGTAAGAAGTTGACAGCTGGGGATGCTGTCATCTGAAGAAGTTGGAAGTACTTTGTTGAACCCAAGAGACTAACTCCCAGGAAACTGTTGCATTACAATTTATGGGTTAGAAGCAGCAGATCAGTGAGTGTTGGAGGAAAGCCTGAGGTACAGAATGACTGAAGAAGGTGACCAGTCAGATAACATTCTGGAAACACTGTTTTTTCATTTGAAAGGAGGTCAAGATCCCTTCATGGAATGACCAGATAAAAAAGCCAAGGTGCAAAGAATCCTCTTGGCCCTGCTTGTTATTTATTTCTTAGGTTATTTATTTTGTAGGTTGATATTTGCCTAGAAGATCTGCTTATTACAAATCTAATGCTCACACTTCAAGATAATGAGCATTCGCTGCTTGGCAAAATGCAGTTTTAAACCCACTTAATTAACACAACCAAGTTCCTCTTCACTTAGTACAAAGAAGGTAGAAGGAAAATGCGATATGATTTATATCAAATATTTGGCTGTCCTTTTAGTTAAATGAGTCTTCAGTCTCTATTTTTTATAACTCTGTTGATAGTCATGGCCACAAAAGCACCCTAAAACCCAAGGAAGGATTTATTCAATAGATTTGTTGATACAGTGACAGTGTCCAGGGCGCTTCCTTAGGAAGGTTGTTTCCTTCTTTCTTGCAGCAAGACCCTTTCTCTTCCTGGAATGGGTGGGCCACGATTCAGGGTTTCCTTATAATCCACCCATGGCTGTCAATGCAAGTAGAGACCTTAGGAAGTTATATTTGCTTAACTCTTGAGTCTCGCATGTCAAGATAAGAACCTGCAGAGCGACATGAAGGCATCAAAGTGGGAAAAAAAGGGAGGAGAGGACACAATATGCGCAGATATATATCTTCATTCCTTTTGCTTAACCAATTTGAGAAGACATCCATGTTTGCATATTTTCTGTACTTTATTAAAATAGATGTAGATGGTTATTATCTATCTCAGAATAATAAAAATAATGGACGCTTATGTGTTTAGTAATACAGTAGTTCAGTCTAATCACACGCTGCCGATGCAAGAACTTAGATTTTGGAGATATTTGACTGTATTTTGTCAGTAACAGGAGCAGTGCAAATTGTAGGGAAAAATGTTTATAAACTTGAAGATCGCTCTATTTGTTGGAAAAAGTCAAGAAGTTGTCTTGAGTTCTTGGTGTGTACAGATCATTCGTGATCAAGTCAAAGTTAACCAACTGAAATTGCCTCGGTAATACCGTTGTGTCGTTTTGAGATACTGAGTGCTTATCAAAATCAGGAATACACAAAGAGGAGTTATCTCTGCGGTAGGATGCAAAGGGAGATTTCTGAATTATAGCAACAGTTAGAGGCAGACAGAAACTGCTGGTTGCTTTCTCCTTTTGGTAAAAAAACCCGTGGGAGAGCAGAGGTTGGAAGGCAGACAAGCCTCTGCGCTGGCAGCGTCGGCGCCGTGCTCCCGCTGGCAGCCAAAACCTGCTCTCGCCCCAAGGAAGCCGTGCAGCTCCGCGGGCGGGTTCGAAGAGTGCAGCTTAAGTAAAATATTGGTTAGGGGAATTTAAACTTGATTGGTAACCATGGCAAAGTAATGTAACTGCAGTGACACTGGGAAATTGTGCCAAATGAACAGAATTCACCCACTTTAATTTTCTGTGTGGACCAAACCCATTATTATGATCTGTACTTCCCAAAGCTTTTAATCCATTGTCCAACTATAACATAAAATAAATTATTGTCATTCTTTGCATGCTGAAAGTTTGGGTTTATGTTTTGTCCTTCTGCAAATCAGCTGCAGATGAAGCACTTAGTAGAACTACAATATTAACTTCTTTTTAAACTTAGATCATCAGGTTCAGGATTTTTTTCCCCTCCCCATTGTTACAGCATTATTTAACAAAAACAATCATATTATTTAAGACATTAAAATCACTTTTGGTTACATCGGAAAATGAAGTTAGCCCTTCAACATATACACGTACATACACACAGGTAAGTTGTAGACAGTGAGATTGTATTTACTAAGATGTGTTCTGCTGTTATGTTTCCTCTATTAACTGTTACCAGATCACATAAAAATAAAACTCGCCATAGCAAGGCTTTAGCCCTGGCTACAGAACTGGAAGCCTATAAATGTTGCTTATGTTACAGAGTCTTTTAGGCTGGGTTTGTGGGGCCCAAAGGAGGACCTGTGGCGGTACCATGAGCTGTGCTTTCCTCTGTTCCTGTAAGTGATGCAAGGAGCAGCTACAGATGCAGGTGCAGATACTGGGGAATGATCTGGAGCTCTGTGAATGACCCACGCACGGCAATAGGAGGGGCATGATCAATAGTTATAAACAACAGAATATGGGGAGAGAAAGGATTTCTGATCTGAGGGCCATCACCGTGCCCCTGGATGAACCAACCTTCAGTCCAAGCCCACAGAAAACCTTGATTTCCAAAACAATAGGGCATACAAGAAAAGACATAAAGCTTCTGTTTCTTATGCCATTCAACAAGATTTAGAAGGAAATGCAGCCAGAATTAATGGTCATTACCTGATGAAAACCAGACATCCTTGGGAATAGGCTCATACAATCCAGGATAAGGCTAAATGCAATTAGAAGGACTCCACTGAGGCCAAAATGGTAGAGGAGCCAGAGGAAACAGATGGATCTTGAAGTATGGAATCATCATCATGAGAAAAGACGATTTTTTTTAAAATAAAAAAAAAAAAGAGAGAAAAATCTAGGTTAGGTAGTTAAAACATGAATGTGTTTCCCTAGAAAGCATAAACAACTGTCAAGAAGAGACAATGACAATCACTTTATTGATTACTTGTAAAGGGGGAATTGGTGTTACTTTCCAAGTTCATCTTTTTCTTGAATTTGGCTCATAGGTTAGTTAAAGAATGGTTGAGCAATTTTAAAGAATGATTCACTATTTACAGTAGTTGTTTCATCTGCAGTTCATTTGTAAGGGGAGAATTTAAACTACCCCACCTTAGATTTCACTAACAAAAGTATTTTAATATTACTTCTTTGTATACTAATCCCATAATCATTGTAAAAATGAGGCACCAGATTCTCATTGAACGATTCCATTTCCACACTTGAAGGATCTTTCGCAATGTGGCTCAGAATATGACAGGGCCTTCGTGTAAATGAAAATCCCATTCAGGGGCTTCCCTCTAAGCTCCCGTCGCTTACGTTCCTGCAGCGTGTGGGTTCCTGAGCCCTTTCTGCACAAGCTTGTGTTAAAAAGAACAATGCTTGTGTAGAGTAGGACAGTGGGTTTACTTCAGTAAATACTGGTGGAATGGAATACAATCAGGCTAATGTCTAAGCTGAATTAATGGGTAGTTTCACTTAAATTTAACACAGGAGAAAACACTGTAAAATTATCATTGCAAACCATACTGCTCAGATGAAAAAAATTTTTTTCCTTGGTAAAACGGTTGCTGGTACGTATTTTTAAAGGCTACACATGGGATAAAAAAGGTTGTCAGAATTACTTTTGAAAAGCTTTATGAATTTGTTTCTGATAAGTAAATGGCAGAGTGACAATACAATTTAGTAACTTACCCAGTATATTAGGATTCATGGGCTACTCAGAAGTTTCACCCTCAGGCAAGACCTGTAGTAGTTGCAGGGAAATGATTTATGCATTGTAATAAATGTTACTGCTCAATCTGTTTGCTTGTTCAATGGTTAAAGTCCCAAAAGAAAAGTCTATCTCAAATTAGGACTGGCATGCATTATCTGTCGGCTTTATATAGTACTGTAAAAGTCATTCAGCTGACAGAAATATTAGCAGAATGTTTTATAGATTTTTGTACTGGACGAATCCTTGCGTTGGTGAGGAGAAGCGATGGGGCTGTGGTGCTGTGCTGCAGGATTAAAGTTACGTGTAGATGAGTAGTTTCACTCAGTGGTTCACTGCAAATGAACATCTGGACTGCATATTGATTCCATGTGTGCAAATGAGATCAGCCCAAACAATGACCAGAATCAATCAGGCTTCAGCCTAGAAGTAATGTACACTGGTACTGATTTGTTAGACAACCAGAATTGGCAGCACCTTGCATAATTTGGCACCAATTGACAAAGATTAGACTGTTTTGGGGCCTGACCGGTTATTAATTTGAACCCCCCCTCCCAAAATATTTTGCAAAGTAAAATCAGCTGTGGCTTATTTGTCCCTGCCCCCTCCTTTTCATACCAGCCCTAATTGTTTCAGACAAACAAGTGAGCTTGCGGCCTGTTCACTTTACACAGGAAGACATGAATTCTTTGATCCATACCATATTCTCTAGTTCAACCTTGGAGCTATTTACTAAGGAGATTTATTTGCAGACAGACAGTAAAGCAGTTCTTTACAAATGGAAATGAGTTCAGCTTCTCTGATTTTTTGGCTCAAGTTTCTCCCCTCCTGTAGGAGTCATATCGCAAAACAATTAATAGGTACCTGCGCTGGGATCTTCTTTATTGGACAGTGGCACAAACAATAGAGTAGAAATTGCCCCGATGTTGTAGGGGTTTTTTGAGTAGTGTTACACCTCTGGATCGGAGCTGGGACAAACACGTCTTGCACGGTTTTAGGTTTCAGACTTGACTTACAGTTCAGACAAGGCTTGCTGTGCCTCACCAGCCTTTTGACCAAAGCTGCCCTCATTTTCAAATTCCTTTGGACAAAAAAAGAAAAAAAAAGGGAAAAAAAGAAAAAACAAACATTATATTAAAATCAGGTGAATTTCACCTTGTGTTTCTTTGAATTTCAGATTCACAGTAAAAAGGTTGGTTGGATCAAACCTCAAGAAGGTATTTGCAGAAAGTGCTACAGCATTTACTTTCACGCAGTTGCAGAGGGGCTGCGATTGAAAGTACTGTCATTTTGTTCGGAAAAGTTTTCTGTGTATTTTGGCTTAAGAATAGGGAGGCAGGCAGTCTGGTGAGACCTGAAAGTTTCTCTGTCTTGCCCTGGGTGAAATGAAAGTAAAGCAGCTCAAGCCAGTGAAATTCAGTGATACTGAATTGCTGGACGGGAGAGGAGAATTTGGCGTTCCCTCGCTGTTGATCTCCTGGCGTATCGCGTGGTGCTTCCTTTAGCCATTGTAAATTCAGGATTAGCTTTGTAGACCCCGGGAAGGATCAGGATTTTATCGTATGTGCTCCCAAGAATGATTTTTATATTCTGATGTGAGTCGCTTTTAATTGTTTGGTAATTCAGTACAATCCACTCCCAAAGGGTCTATCACTCTCTTCAGGGATCGCTTCTAGAAATTGTGGCTCGTAGCACCCTTTAGGAACACAAAGTAATTTGGGCTAGAAAGTAAGAAAACTGAAACTCCAGGTGGAAATTAAATAGGCAAAAAGTAATTACCTGGTCAGGTCAGGAGGGTTAACCCTCCCCTGACACAAGCATGAGGGAATCTTTAATGATCACAGGTGGTGGAAAATTTTCCTGACTCAAACCAGAAGCGAGACGTCCAGCAGACGAGCGGCCCCCGATACCATGCTGGGGCGCTGGTTTAGTGCTGACCCGGGACATCATCCGTTTCTGCTGAACTGGCTGCGATTTCAGTCGTGTGAGATCAGAAAGCAGGCAGCGAAACTCAGCGTACCTCTAATGCCATATCCTGCTGGGTGTCTCAGCATCGCGCGGCGATCTTTCTATCCAGCTCTTGCCCCTGCCTGACCTTGCATCGCTTTTAAGTTCCAGTGAGATCAAACAGGGTGGCACAGGGTGACGGGGATGTTTGTTTTGCTTCTGTGAATGGGCATCGCTTGTGATTCATGTGGTTCACGGGCCCGTGCTATAGGAATAACTGTTTGGTGTGGAGAAGGGTGGTAGGCGTTGGTGATCGGACTTGCCTTGCTAATCTCTAGCATCTATGATTCATCTGTTCTGAGAAAACTGATAACTTTATCAGGGATCTTTGAATGCAAAACATACGTAACCGAAAAGCAGGTTGTGCCAGCTGTACTTACTGCATTCCTATGGTGCTTTTCGTAAAATAAACCACTGCCGTACATGCATAAAGATAAGTGAATCTGCCTGAAAATGTTTTCTTATGTGCTGCCTAAATTAAAATCTAGGTGTAAAACCATGGCACTTGTGATCCTACTGGAGAAATTCAGTTACAGAAGAAATCCTGCTTATATCTGCCATTTTGCCTTCAACTACTGTTATCTAGTTTGAGAGTATTATTAATGACGTCCACTTGGCATAAATTTCAGTTAATGGGGGAGTACGACATTTCTGTGAATGCCTGTGCTGAGTGGCCAATATCGACCTGCCCAGAAAAGGACAAACCAAGGCACTGTTTTGTACTATCTGTATTAGAAGAGTAAAATCAACCCGTAAAACCTCTTGCTAACCTGAAGTAAAGTAAGAAGCAGGCTTTCTGTGCTATGGTGGTATTTGAGAGTGAATGACTATAAACTCTCTTTTCCTCTGTCATCTCAGTATTCAGTTCATTATGCTTTGTGACAAAGAATAAAAGACAGGCTTTATTCTTTGTAATGTTTATGTTGCTAATGTGTTGTTTGTAATCAGCAATTTGTTTCTTTGAAGGGGTGTATTTCAATATATGGACATGCCTTGCTGTGGTTGTTATTTTCTTTGGCTTGTTTGTTTTTCATAATGAAAATGTCTTTTCATACGGGATTTTCTTGTCTTTGTCTCTTCTTTTATTTACTGAACGCCTCACTAATGCTGGCAAATGGCAATATATAAATGAGATTAAAAAAAAAAAATGGTAAGAAGGATTAAAAGAAGTATCCCATTTGAGAACATACAGAAGTGTTTTTATAGTTGTTACTTTAACATCTTCAGGATAGAAAAATCAGTTCCTGGGTGTCTGAATCCAGAAGATGCTGCTGTGATCACTTAGACTAGTTTGATGGCTACAGGATTTCCATATAGTAAATCCTGAACCAAACTGCTACAGTCTGATTGCACTGGAACATATCTTTTTAAAGATAGCTGGTTCAGATATCAAAGACAGGAGATTATATGAATTCCCGATGGTTTAGGTGTATAGCTGTCAACCTGGATTCGGTTACAAGGGGAGTTTAAGTGAGCTTTGGAGCAGACTCCGTTGCACAGTCAGAGCCATTATGGCTACGATGATGCTTCTCCGTGGCAGGAGGGATATTTGTTTCCATCGCATTCCCCAAGGGTTTTCCAAGACTGTGGATCCTATGACATTGTGAACTCTTTATAGCTGCTTCCTGCGATAAAGTTCACCAGAAAGAATATGACAGCGATACCATCATCTGGGATATCGCTGTGCCGTTTGTCCCATTGCAGCTCTTCCCAGGGAGCATTTGCTGTCCAACTCCGGGTTCCTGTGTGCAGTTCAAAACAGTAGGAATTGCTTCATCCTCTGAGATTCTTGAATGCTCTCCTTTGGTTGTCATCTTCTCTCTTGCCTGTGCCAGAAAACCATTTGTGTAGTTATTTTCTTCAAAAGCACCCATAAAGAAATTTTTGTTTGGCTTTCCTTTTTTTTTCTTTCCTTTCCTTAAAACAATCTTTCCGCAAGTAAAGATCTGAAGAAATGAGATTGACTTAATTGATACATGATGGGAAATGGCATGTGTATATATGTATTGAGAGAGAGAAAACAAAAAAAACCAAAAAGCTGCAGTTGTGTTTCTAGATGAAGAGTATCCAAATTTTGTGGAGTGTGGAGAGGAAAGGGGAACAGTGACTTTCTGCAAAGTAACTTTCTAAGGAATTTCCCTTCTGGAGCCTGCCACTGCTTGGACCCGTGTCCTTTGAAAAGTCACTTAGCCCTCTGTTTTAATTTTCCATTCAGAAAACGGCATTGAAAATATTTCCTTCTTCAGTTGCATGGAGAAACTGGGTGTCTGCAAAGTTCTTTGTTGCTGTTCAAGGGGACAGGAATGAACTGATTTTTTAATGCCACTTTTTGATCAGTTTTTGTAACAACAATTTAATGCCACTTTTGCAAGATGTTACCTCCATGACGATGTGTGTGGGAGCTCTTCACCTCCAAAACCAGTCCTGACAGGAAGGCTCCCACCAGCCGCTTCTGATGAGATGGCAGGTGGTTATTTCACAGTGTTAGTAATAGCACCACGCTGACTGCTGCGCAAGGGACGTGTGTCCAGCTGAAGGTTATCCACCGGGGATGATATTGTCATTTCTTAGCAGCCTTCTACCAGATATCTGTTGTCTCCTCCTTAGAGCTCAGCTCAAGCCTAATTTTTTTTTTTTCTCTCCATGTGTGTGACCAGAGCTACTACTGGATACAAATAAAACTTAGGATACTAAGGAGATTTTTAAGAATGCCCCGAGTATGGTAATCAGATGCTAACGGCTGCAGTCAGGAGGGAGGAACATCTCCCTGCTAGGGTGTGAGCTGGACCTGAGAGACATTTCATTCCTGGCACCACTCTCACCAGGAGTTTCCAAATGAGCTGATGTTACAAGCCATCATCAGCTGCAGTGGCGGCCAGGGCTCCCAGCTGCTTGCAAGCGCAGGAGGAAGCACTCAGCAGCTCGGACATATTTATTTACCAGTCCCCGCGGTTTGCATGTCCCACATGGAGAAGCCTTGGGCTCTCGTGCAGCGATTAGGGCTCTCCCTAGGAGGTATGGCTGAAATTTTTTGGGGGAAAGAAAACACTTTGTCCTCTTACTTTTTGTGTTAGAGGTTTTCCCACTAAATGGTTGCTCTTCCCACTAAATAATTACCTCTTATGCTGTGTCTTAGAAACTGAAATCCAATTTTCAAAGAGCGAGAGGTAACGTGTTGTTCTAGAGGGAGGGCGACGCTGCTACACAGCTTTTAGGAGGGCAGTTTGGTAGAGGTTCCTAAAATCTGCCTTGCTCCCCTTATTTTTAGCAGCTAAGTCCATTCCTCAATGCGGCTGTAGAGCTGCCTTAGAACTCTATCCTCTATACTGGAAAAAATAGCACAGCCCTTCCCTTCTCCTCTGCACTGGCACCCCCTGGGAAGCGCCGTGGGTAAGAGTGCATTGCAGCTCTGGGACTTGCGGTATTCCAGTGATGGCAGCGTTTCTCCTCCTTCCACCTTCCACCATAAAATAGCTACCCATGTAAATTGACCATTTATTTTGGTATGTTATGGCCTGCTTAGAGAACTGGAAAACTGGGTGCTGGCTCATGGGGAAATCAACAGCAAAGCAGAGAGCTGAACCCTGAGCTCTTTGCTGAATGCTGTGTGCAAGACCCTCCATCCTCTCTTGCACCTTTCTCTCTGTATACTTGACAAATTTCATGTAGGCACGTCAGCAGCTTTGCTTTATATGCTGCTCAAACTAGGTGGCGTGCTAGCTTTTGTAGGCAGGTCTGTTGTGATAGTTGCTCGCAGTTGGTACTGTGAAGTATGTCCTTTTTCCTTTCCAGATGCTCTGTGCTACCAAATAAGGGGAAAACATGTGTTTCCCAATGCTGTGATAAGTCAGAGGTATAAGTTACAGCTTTACCATATTGAGAAAGGAATGCAAAGTGCACCCTTCTCTATCAGCACAGAAAATGTTTATGGAATTGAGCTATAAGACAGGGCAATATCCACTGAAGCAGGCTACATCACTGTGCAGAGAAGGAATGAGGGCTTTTTTTTGCCTTTTTAATTTGTCTTTTTCATTAAAAACTATTTTTGTTAGTTAGATTTTTCATTAGATACAATTCTGTATTTTTTTCTTGTTCTCTTTGGCTAAAGCCCCTCACTATTGAATACAACCAAAAAGAAGAAAAAGGAAATAATTGTATCAGCTCATTTTAGTTAACTTCTGCTTTTTCATATCATTTTCTAATTTCTGTGAACAGCTGAATTTACTTAAGTTAATAATAAACTATCCAAAAAAGGGGACATAGGAAAATAAAACTAAAGATTACTAGTAATCTGTTCATAGACTTGCTGTTAGTTTCATTTTTTCCCTTTTCAGCATTCATTTTTACTTGCTTTGGTTTAATGCAGCATCGTGTCTTACTGGAGTAAACCCACCTCGTTTTGTTACCGTGCTATCCTAAAGCAGGAAATGAGCTTAAAAAAAGGCATTATCAGCCAAGTCAGCTACACACTATGCTGCTAAGTTTCTCATTTTCAGATAGCAATTAAATAAATAGAAACAGTGACTGGCACTCAGAAACCCAAATCACCATGAAGTCTGAAGCATTTCCTTCTGCCAGGACATGGTGGTTGTCGGGACACTCTGTTAGACTGCTTTTTGTTTTTACAGGAAAAAACCCTCTAAAGGCCAGGAGAAAGTTTGGAGATTTAACATCAGCCCATGGTGCCACGTGTTTTCTTCAGAAGCAGGGGAGCCGTGTCAGGGCTATCAGAAATGCCCTCCTGCATGAATGCCAGTCACCCATGTAGCTCGTAGGTACCTTCCATGGTGGCCAGCGCTGTGTCCCCAGGCCTAGGGGAAGCTTTACACTGTCATGGACAGTTCACGCAATGGTTGTGTGGAGGGCAGGGATAACCTTCTTAACCTGTCTTATGAGGAGCGGCTGAGGGAACTGGGGTTGTTTAGCCTGGAGAAGAGGAGGCTGAGGGGAGACCTTATTGCTCTCTACAACTACCTAAAAGGAGGTTGTAGCCAGGTGATAGTTGGTTTCTTCTCCCAAGTAACTAGTGAAAGGACAAGAGGAAATGCCATCAAGTTGCATCAGGGGAGATTTAGATTGGATATTAGGAAAAATTTCTTCACTGAAAGAGTCATCAAGCGTTGGAACAGGCTGCCCAGAGAGGTGGTGGAGTCACCATCCCTGGAGGTGTTCAAAAAATGTGTAGATGTGGCACTTCGGGACATGGTTTAGTAGATGTGGTGGTGTTGGGTTGACGATTGGACTTGATGATCTTTGAGGTCTTTTCCAGCCTTAAAGATGATTCTATGATTCTATGATTCTATTATTCTGTTTTGCAGCTGTCCTGTTTACAGCTCACAGTCAGAGCAGGTATCAGGCACTCTAGGCCAGGCTTGAAGCCACAGGCTGCGCGGGGCTGCCATACGTAGCAGAGAAAGCACCTTGCCATCTCCTCCTACTTTCTTCCAGCTGATAGTTTGTTTCCATAATCCCCACATTAGCACAAGGAGGGTGTGAGTGATACCTGTGTGTGTTGAAGTGGCTGTTGTTCTCTTGGGGGGACGTCATCTTTGGAAAGCTGTGGCGTCGCTCTTGGCATTGGCCCAGCCAGGGCGATGGGCTCCAGGCTCTCGCTGGGGCTCTCGAGAAATGGGGATTGCAGTGGCCACCACCAGCGTATCTCCTCTCTGGGCAAGGCCACTGCTTTTCCAAGCAGGACCTTCAGAGGCATATGTTGCCGTTGGCCTGGCTCTTTGGTCTGTCCGTCTGCTGAAAGGTTTGATTTGGAGAGGCGGGAGAGGAAGAGAGGGAATCCTGAGCAATCCAGAGATGTAACACAGCGTATGGTTGCAGATGTGCTGATAGATGCTGCAAAGAAAGCATTTTCTTTTTGAACTGTCAGCACTGTCTGTGGCTTGACACAATATTTTATCTTCATTTTAAACTTTTTACTCATTATTAAAATATTTAAATTGGCTGGTGTGAAGTCCTGTAGGAATAGTAGGAGTTTATTTCAGGGCAGCGGTGCTTGAAAGAGCCCCGTAAGCATAACCATGTACGGAGGCGGCGGGGTATCAGTCCAGAGGAAAACTCACTGTCAGTTCAAATGTAATCCATATGTTAAAACTATAGAAAGTGTTTGTTAGTCTGATGGTTTGGCTAATATCAAGGAATGTTCCCTCATGGGAGACCTAACTTTCAAGCTCACGTAATGATAAGTGCTTTACTGAAGTAATCTTTGGGGGTGACATTGGGCTTGGAGTATTGGGTTTGAAATTATGTGACATATCGCCAGGCAGTGGCATCAGTTAATTTGGGGGGCAGCAGGGAACGGTAACGACCCTTTCTCACACATGCACACAAACACACGTACATTAAATATGAACTGCTCTGACAGTGGTCTAGAGAACAGGGACACGTATCTGCTCTACGAGTGGGTGAGGCACATGAATGCACCTCAGGAAAACAGGGGCTGACAAGCTGTAAATGCAATGCTGTATTTCCTAGGAAAGCAGACAGGGAGGCAGCTTGGCCATTCCTTGCTTTTCCTGCAGGAATGTCAGTATCTGAATAACACCGAAGTGCTAGAATTGCAGTTGGATGAAAAAATGGGTGGCTGAATACAAATGGCTGCAAAAAAATGTTTCCGCCCCCCCCCTCTCCACTTTTTCAGATAAAATTTTGCTCCCAGTCTGTGTTCAGTTTTGCTTAGTTCTCGGTCAGCCTTAAATGAGGTACATATTTGCAAAAGGAGCAGAAAATGGCTGCTGCTGGGACAAGCCCAAGAGGAGATGGTTGTACAAGCGGCAAGCAGGTTTGGGGCACGTGAATGCCTGTTTGTGGGACAGTTTCTTTCTCTGAAAATCAGAGTAGAGTTAAACAGGCTGGAATCAAAGCTAAATTTTCAAAACAGCTCAGTGGCACCTAGATAAGGTGCTGTACTACGGTTTAAGTTCCATTCTCAGGCACGAGGCAGGCAGATTTTAGGGGCGCTGGTGGGAGCTGAGCTCTATCGCAAATCCAAGTCTATACCAAGATCTTCATCCAGGCAATTGTCAGTGATCAGTGAGAGACTGTTCTGATAAAAGCAAGCACAAATATGCAGGGATAAATATTTTTATTCCTGAAACAAGGAGGTTTAACAAGTTATACTGCATGAGGCTGTCCAGTCTGGCAAAACAATGATTACTGCATTTGGGATGTATCACTTGGGGGTTTTGTCCATCCTGGCTAGTTATAATGTTCTCCAAGGATGGAGGACTTCAGTACATTGCTGCGTGGACACAGAAATAACTTTAAACACAGATCCGGCAACACACAAACTTTGATGGGAGGTGGTGATTGCCCTTAAATCTCAGTAATGATGAAGCTTGGCACTCATGGTTTGGGATAACAGAGAAATAAATTATTCAAGCAACTCCAGCCAAACTTTTTCTGTGTGTGTGTTACATGTGATGTATCCCACATACTTGCTTCTGCTGCAAATTCCAGTGATAGAAAAACATGCTAATATTTACCAATCAACTTGATTACATTTGACACAGTAGGTTTATACAATAGTATCTTTAAGTGACTTTCAGTTTAAAAAGATTGAAATCTTTAAACAGGTCAGCAGCAGCTTGTCTTTACCTCTTCAACAAATTCTGTGGAAGATTGATGATGATGATTATTAATATTTATTTATTTATATTACCATAGTTCCCTTTAAGCACATTTTTTGCTATGTGTTGCGTGTTAGAAAAAAGCATTTGCACTCCCAAGTGTTTACAGTCTATGCAGTATTGCCGCAGAAAATTGCCAGTCTCAGTAGATGCTCTGGGATATAATGTTAGCTACAAGTTCTAGATGCTTCAGACTTTTTGCCTTAAAAACAAGGAAAACGGTCTCAATATACCCTACCGGTATGTTAGTGCTAATGTCGTACCTTCTTTCTTAGCTTCCAGCTCAAACTATATTTATAACAGCTTGACTGTAATGGAGTCTCAAACAAATACAGAATACAGAATTAAAGAATCACAGAATGGTAGGTGTTGGAAAGGACCTCTGGAGATCATCTAGTCCAACCCCCCTGCTAGGGCAGGATCACCTAGAGCAAGCAGGTTGCACAGGATCACATCCAGGCAGGTTTTGAATATCTCCGGAGAAGGAGACTCCACAACTTCTCTGGGCAGCCTGTTCCAGTGCTCGGTCACCCTCAGAGTGAAGAAGTTTTCCCTCATACTGAGATGGAACTTCCTGTGTTCCAGTTTGTGCCCATCACCCCTTGTCCTGTCGCTGGACACCACAGAGAAGAGTCTGGCCCCATCCTTTTGACATCCACCCTTTAGGTATTTATAAGCATTGATGAGATCCCCTCTCAGTCTTCTCCAGGCTAAACAGCCCCAGCTCTCTCAGCCCTTCCTCATACGAGAGATGCTCCAGTCTCCTCATCATCCTCGTAGGCCTCCACTGGACTCTCCCCCGTAGCTCCTTGTCTGTCTTGAACTGGTGAGCCCAGAACTGCACACAGAACTCCAGATGTGGCCTCACCAGGGCAGAGTAGAGGGGGAGGATAACCTCCCTCGACCTGCTGGCCATGCTCTTCTGAATGCACCCCAGGATACCATTGGCCTTCCTGGCCACAAGGGCACGTTGCTGGCTCATGGAGAGCTCGTTGTCCACCAGGACTCCCAGATCCCTCTCCGCAGCTCTGCTTCCCAGCAGGTCAACCCCTAACCTGCACTGGTGCTTGGGGTTATTCCTCCCTAGGTGCAGGACCCTACACTCACTTTTATTGAACTTCATTAGGTTCCTCTTTGCCCAACTCTCTAGTCTGTACAGGGCTCACTGAATGGCAGCACAGCCTTCTGGTGTGTTGGACTCTCCTCCCAACCAAAGGAAGAGCTTGTCTAAGCATGTCATAGAGGGATGGGTAAGTTATTATCCAAACCAACCGGCTCTGAAAAGGCAAGAGCTGAAGAGGTGACTGATGCTGCCTCTTCCCTCCTCACCAGTGAATTGGTTGCCCAGATTCTTCCAGAGCATCCCTCTTCAGCCAGTACAAATTTTCCTGTGCTTAATCCATGTTTCACTGTTGCTTTTTCTACATCATCGTCACACTGCCCACAAATTCTCTGGTACATTGTGCAACTCCCTGTTATGCCGTCAGCAGGAAACAGATCCATCACACAATAGAGGTTAAAGTCAGACATGGGTGTCCCAATTCATTATGCATCACCATTCAAGTTTCTCTGTTCTGGGTCATTTCTTGAGAGGCGAGTTAAAAAAAAAATCTCCCTTTTCTTCCTCTGAGTGGTTAAAAACATTTCATGAGAAAGAAAAGTCAGTATTCAGCATTGAAGCAGTCTGAGGTTGATAATACACCATTACTGAAACTGCATATTAGCATACCAGTGTCTGAAAATACACCCAGGTCATACCAATTTATCTGCTGCTAATAAAGTGTCACCACACAACTTGTCTTCTCCACGCTTTGTCCTGGTTCCATAGGCTGTGTTAAATGATCATTTATCACCTATACTTTGGCCAACTAGTTCAAATAACCATCTAGATGGTGCCTACAAGTGTCTCCCCTTTGTGCATGTCAGAGTCAAAATGCAAGTTCCCAACATATAAGTTCCTGAGTCAAGTCACTGCTATGCCTTTCAGAAACCTGATGATCTTCCTGAGTTCCCACTTTCGTTTCCTGCTCTGCAATGAGTTTTGTCTTCTCTCCCCCTGCTGACGGTACCTAGGCTTGTGATTTGGAACAACTCTGAACATACTATATGATGGGTTTTGGAGAGCATAGGGCAGAAAGTGTCATGATTTTGATTAGGTGCCACCTGTCAGGAGAAGAAAAGCAAGATAATCCTGACCGTAGGGCCTACATGACAAAATGCGTGAGCACATTTTGACTGATAAACATAAACAGAAGTTGGTTTGTAGGCAACTTTTGTGAAACAACATCTCGAACCATTTTGGCTTTTGGCAACCTTGTTTTGCTAATGAGGTACCAATGGAAACAAAGGCTATATCTGCTCCTGTCAACAGGAACTCGTAATAAATAGAGACATATAAAGATGTGGAATGGGAACTGTGTGGGATTTTGGAGGCAGGGGTGGGTCTTGTTTTGTTTGGTTTTTTTTTAATGAAGAGCTTATGTATTATGCACTTATTTTCTGGTTTAGGTTATATTGAAATGAGTGGAAAGATTCCCTTATAGAAAAGCAGGAGTAGATGAAGATGGGGCTAATTTGTAACCGTTCTGTGCTTTGGTTCTTCTAGTGAACTCCTATCTGCTAGGCAAGTTGAAAACTAAGTCTTGAGCTCTCGTAGAAAAGACAGTGAAGCACTGAAACCTCTGATTTAGCTTACCTTTATCTGAGCCTGACATGGGTAAATAATAGTCACTGAACTACTGAACAGGGTAGCGAAAGTGCATGAAGTCTTTTAAAAGAGATAAAATATCAATCATGAGAGCATGCTTATTTTTCCTTCCCTGTAGAATGGTTAATTTTCTGTTATTAGATATTGATGCTGCAAAACAGATGTACCTTTGCTGCCAAAAATATAGATTTATATATATATGTGTGTCAATTATGCACACACACACACACGTGCATGTAAGTTTAACATTTTGTCTTAGAGGTGTGTTTGTACGCACACGGCAATTTCTCAACTGTAGTGTCCTAAAAGTACTACTGCTCCTTTGCTCCAGCACTGTCTTTTGTGTAAGAAAGCAATCATTGATATTCGAAACACATCGCCATGTTGTATCAGGCTGAAAGTCTCCCTGATTCCTCCCTGCCCCTCTGGCTGTGTCCAGACTCAGATGCTTCGCCGGAGGGCGGAGGGATTCGGCAGCAGGCAGCGTCGAGGTACTGACCTGGGCACCTGCGGGTATCTTGTGGTGAGCGCTGTATAAATGCATTGCTGTGCTTTAACAGAGCCTCCATCACACCAGCCCCTGTGTCAAGTGGGCCTTTAATATAGTGTATTTTGGTGTCAAGTGTTTTGAGCTTTTTTCATATTCCTCAAAAAAAAGGCTACTAGGAAAACAATGGCTATATCTATCCCAGTAGGTAAGTAGGTCCTAAGGATCATCCCATACCACTGAGGCCAGCTGCCGTATTTTAGTAGTGTTAAGCTGCCTCAGCTTCCAGCACAAGGTGGCTGCATCCATACTGCCTTTTTGGAGGTGGTCCTTGGTCCATGCTAACTCCTGAGAATTATTTTTGCTAGACAGAATAGGTGTCATCCCGGTGATTTTTTCCCCACAGCTGAATAATATAGATAACCAAGCTCCAGTGTCTGGAAACATTTCCTGGCTCTGTCTAGAAGGGAGTTAGCCAGTGGATTTATCATCCCCGTAGAATTTAGACACGTCTCGCATAAGTTGATGGGATTTACAAATATATTGCTCCACTGGAATTAACTCATGGTCACACAGAGATTGCATTTATTTCAGTTTGTTGTGTAGCATCCAAATGCACACAACCAAGCATGAAAACATCAAATAAAACTGCTGCTAAGAAAACAGGCCATTTCTGAGTCAATGATGATCTTGTGATTAATCAAGGACCGGTTCTTGTCAGGTAGAGGAGAAAGTCAGTGAATTCATAGGTGGAAATAAGCAGAGTTATGGTGGTGAATCGGGATAACAGAGTGGAAAAAATGTGCACTTTTTATGGAGTAATTATGTACACAAAAGCACATTTTCCATCCCTGTTTCCCCCATTCTATGCTTTAATTTTTCTTGACATTGGATCCATTATGGTATCGTATGAGTTTCGTCACAGAAGTAAATAACAGCTTGTTTCCTTGGGAGCGATTGAAAAACAGAGTAAAAACAGCACTTACTGTTTTTGAAAGTTGTCAGATTGTCATGGCAGTGAAGTGTTGCATCATGTTGTCATGACAACTCAAATTATAAAAACTGATTTAAAGAGAAATAAAAGCACTCTTCAATGATGAAAACCATTTAACTTTAAAGGTTTCAGCTTTTATTTTCTATCTATCTCTTACTCTGCCTCTCTCCTGTTTTTTAAGAAATGGGCAATATTCAGGACTCTGACCAAGTAAAGACTTGCAATACGCAGTGGCTCAGGGAGATTTTTTTTCCTTTCTCACTGAGACAGAGAGGATGCAGGAGCTGAAATGTGGAGGCAAGCACATTGCTGGACCAAACCATCACCATCCAGAACTGGGGGAAAGTCAGAATGGGATAAAAAGGTGGTTTGTTTTTTTTTCCTCTTTATGCTTATTTGCACAATTTTCCTTCAAGCAACTTGTTCAAATATGTATCAAGATACACAGATACCACACGCTCTGGGTTTGTCAGGGATAAACAGCAGGGAGACTGTAGCATATTCGACCTGTTTACAGATTCTGGTGGAATTTCAAGAGCCCTCAGCAATGACCTGTTTGTGTTTCTCCATCAAAATCAAGGAGCATTTACTCACTGTGCCAATGGCTGGGGAGCAGAAGTAGGTTAGTGCTGACCACTATTGAAATCCCATTCTCTTTGCGGAGTGTGCTCAGAATGAGTCAGGCTGTGTTAACAGAGGATGGGATTGAACCTCAGTACCAGGATAAAATAAACAAACAAAAAAAGGTAAATTGTGCAGTTTGTCAATTTGCATAAAACAGCTGTCACCAAACGCAAAATGCTGACATACAAACTGCAGACCAGCAGCAAAACCACTTGTTCTGAGGAAGGTCAAGCAAAATTTGATTTATCACTGTGCCTTGGGCTTGTATACGTTGTTACACGGCTTTATGCAACCATGTTCTTGCATTTGTGGAGAGAAGGGTGTTTGTATATGTCTGTACAGTCATCTCTGCTCCTCTTGCTCTTACCCAGCAACTTGTCAGCATTTCAGCCTGTTTCAGCCAGATTTTACAGATGTGCAGAGATAGTGTTCCTGGGTGTTTCAGGGAAACAGGCTGCCCAGTGAAGAGATCCTGTCCCGGCAGCTCTCTGCCCCAGGGCATGCAGCAGGAGCTCCTGGGGTGACTTCAAAGAGAACTCATGCAGGAAGCGGCTCTTACAAATGCCCAAGTGCAAGAGGAGCTCACTGTCAATCATTAGACACATATCTGTAAGTGACCGATTTCCACTGGTTCTCATAAATCATCTAATTTACCTGGGGAATAACACACATTTGAAATGGATTGCATGACAGAAAATCGTGAGATAGAGACTAAAGCAATTCCCTGTAAAGAGGTGACCACAGATGTGGAGAAGGTCTTTCCCCATTAGTGATGCTCTGAGTATTACTAAAACTGTATCCCTCATAGTTCTGTACTGGGAGAACTGCTATTTTTAAAGGCCTTGGACTTGGGTACTTCCATAATAGTTCCTAATCAAACATTTGAAAAGTGTTACTGCTAAAATTATTTGCCCGTTACTCGAGTTGCCATTTCAGTACTCACCAGTTTTCAATAAAATAAAAATAAAATCGTAATGGAGAGATATATTTCTTCTTCTCTTCATTTAAAAGAAAACAGCTTTTATATTAAATATAGATGCAGAATTTTTATGTGTTACAGCTTAAAATTACAGTGAAGAGTAGTCATCTTAGGAACAAGAGAACATCCATGAAATGTCATCTTGATTAATGAAAGTTTCAGAAGTTAACAGAAGGGGCTAGAAATGAAACATTTTGGTAGCCCAAACCAGAGATGGCTCTGCCATGGTAGCAGGTAGCTGGAGACATTCAGTTGCACCACACTGACCGATGTAGTAGTCACTTTGCTCTTTCTCAGTCCTCCCCAGAATCGGCAGTCGGTCTTAATTCTGGTTGATGCCTGTGCAGTGGCCTGAAATGACCAGGTCTCGTCAACTTTACCAATCTAGGGGAAGAAGAAAGAAAAATGTGACTATGCCTGAGCATTGAGAGATTTTTAGTTTCGTGTGGACTGTGTTGGTGGTGCAGATGTGGTGGTTTTGGTTGGCTGTGGTGAGCAGGGACGGTTGTGAAGCTAGGAGAGTTATCTCCTGTAACAACCACCTCCATCGGCAACATTTAGACTTGCTAGGGATGGGGGTGTAATTCTCTCCTTAATCCAGCGATAGTGATGCATCTCTGAGTTTATCTTTTAATTACACATACAAGATGGCAACATGTACGTCCCAAGCAGGCTGGAGCTCACCCTGCCTTTGTGCCAGCTCCTGTTCCACCACGGACCAGAGCTAATACGCTCGGGCTTGCAGAAGTGCAGTCCTACCCTTAGTACATTCAAGCTAAGCCATGCTCTGAAGTATTCCTGACATGACTGATGCAGAACTGGGGTTCATCGCTCGTTTTTCAGCACTCCTTTCTCACCCACTTCCCGTTTCTGCTGTTTACTCATGTGTTTAAGCCAGTTTATGTCTAAACTCGTATCGCACAGTTAGATGAGTATGCTGTAAGTGTATATTTATTAATATCTGTTCTCTTGTATCCATCTAGACTGTATATTACTGATGCACATACTTGTTAACTCAGTGCTTTTGTTAACAGATCCTTTAATTAAGGCCAAATGAAAAGAGAGAAATGTGGAAATCGTTTTAAGTCTGATTTTTCACATGAACTAGCTGCTAACTAATGCTGTATGTAACTTTTTTGATCTAATTGCATTGCATTCAGTCTATCTAGCGCTGTCACTCCAAATCACCATTTAAGAGCCATGCAAGTTGCAGCACGTTTCAGGCATTAATAGTGGCCAGGTAGTATTATACTATTTTTAATGAATGTCTGTTTTCTATTCTTTGCTATGCTTTCTTTGGAAAGAGGCCCGTGTAACAAAGTATTAAGAAAACACACTGCTGCCCTGGAATGTGTATATTAGCTGCAGATTATTTCCTATTAGCAGATTAGCTGCGAGGCTATTGGCTCTGAAAGGTCTTTGAGAGTATTTTGTTTTGTAACTGATTCAAGCCATGGGAGAGAATTGCCACCCTGATTGGGAAGAAGAATTAGCTACTGTTGCCATGGCCACTGGAGCTCACACTCGCATTGTTAACTCCAGTGCCCTCCGACGAGATGCCGCAGCGTGAGCTCCGTGGCTTTGTTAATGCAATGATAGAATACGGGTTTTTTGGACAGGCGAGGAGTAGGCTGGGAAAATCTCCTGAGAGAGATGCGTGAAATATATTTTTTTTCCTTTTTTTCTCAAATTTGGTGTTTAATTTTGGATGTGTTACTGGTTTATGCTACCCCAGTGATGTTAGGCTGTGAAATCACTCCCTTTGAACAAAATGCTGCTCTTTGCATTTTGGAAGGGAAGGAGGTAATCCCGCTCCCCTCCGCAGCAGAGCGCCGACCCGCGGGAACCCGCTGCAGTGCAGGGAACAAGGGTGGATGGAGGCAGCCGCACGGGACCTGGGGCCTTCCGGCATCATTTCCCTGTGTAGGGTTATCAAACACAACAGGGCCTGGGGAAACTGGAGAAACTACCAGTATCTGTTAAAGCTGTTGTAAACTATACTAGCTCTACCTCTGTCCATCAAGCTGCAGGCAAAGAGAAGTACAGGAGAGGCTTGCTTTCTCTGTCAGAAATTAATTTCTTGCTTGGGCTTTAAGAGGTGGCACTTAAAATCCATCCCTTGGAAATAATAGTTTGAATACAGGGGTGGGGATGGGGGAAGGAGGAAAAAACGGAAAGTGTCAATAATTGAGAATTAATAAGAGCATAAAAAATGTATGAAATTAATCTCATGTATTTGAGAAATAAATTAATGTATTTGACTAATCATTGATAAACAGGACTCACATGTATTTCATATATCTAACTCTGTTTAACTTCCAAGGAAGTTTTGAGCAGTGAAAAATGTAGTATTGAAACTTATATTAACATGAACGGTTAACAGAAAGTAAGAATATTGATGTCTGCATTTGAAACATGGCTCATGAAACATGTGTAAGTGATTTCAAGCAAAAAGTTTATTTTCTTTTTAAATCTATTATTCTCCCTCTCTCATCTTCAGTGTTAGCAGAATCAATCACCTTCTTTAAATCACCCCACTATCCTGAACTCTTTATTCAAACCACTTTATGAGATTGTGTAACATGTGGAAATGAGCCCAAGAAATGTATTTCCACTGGCATGGTAAAATGTTGGCATTGGGCATTGTTCAACTCAGTAGCGGGGTGTGGATGATAGGCCAACTACACGTATATAATGTATGTCACTCTTGAATGGTGGCATGGAGCAGCCTACATCATGGGTGGTAATGGGGCTGTCTCCCTGCAGCTCACTGCTTTTTATAATGGATATTTTTAAATGATTGCAGATTTATCCTGGGAAAATCATGGCCGGGATTGTTGTAAAGACTCTTAGAAGCTTGCACATTGTTCTTCACAGTTTCTCAGCAAGCTCTAGTTCTACAGGCAAGATATTTGCAGGAAAGAGCACAGTATCTCCTGCTTCTGTAGAGTCTTCTGGAGTCTCTCATGCAGAGGACAAGGCTATCCTTGCTGCAGAGCCTCCTCCTGTCCAGTGTTTTTTCTCTTCTCTTCTCTTCTCTTCTCTTCTCTTCTCTTCTCTTCTCTTCTCTTCTCTTCTCTTCTCTTCTCTTCTCTTCTCTTCTCTTCTCTTCTCTTCTCTTCTCCTCTCTTCTCTTCTCTTCCCTCTCCTCTCCTCTCCTCTCCTCTCCTCTCCTCTCCTCTCCTCTCCTCTCTCAGATGTATTTTTCCTCTTCCTCATCTAGATGTAGTGCTTGCAGGTTCTGCAGAGACAAAGGAGGAGCATTTTTAAGGTGGATGAATATGCACAGAAGCACAAAGGGCATCAGGGAAAAGCAGTTTTGCTCAGCTTAGATCAGCATCTGGTATAAACGAATGGAGGGGATGTATAAACATCAGCTTTCAGGAGGGACTTGGTTTAGATCAGCACCTGGACAAGGTGAAGGCAGTGAATTAAAGGCTGAGAATAGACAAGCTTCAGAATTGTAGTGCAGTCCTGGGCTCTGTACTTTTTTATTCAGCTTTACTCACTAGATTTCTGCCCACTTGGCATTTGTTACTGCTAAGTAGTCGTCTGTCACATCAAAATAAATGGTTAATAAATCCAAGTATAATAATAAGCTATTCTAAAATGTGTAATGGTTGTGTAGCAGGGCAAAAGCTCAACAATTTACACAACTGATCCTTTCACTGTGGTAAAAAAAAAGATAGTCCTACTACATAATACAAAGTAGGAAAAAAGAGGTCTAAGTAAAAAAACCAACAAAGCAACTTTTTTTATATATATATATATATGTATGTAATTTTTCTTCATTTCTCTGTAAAGTTTATAGGAGGGTTTTCTGGTTTGCTTGGATCCCATCTTTATCCTTTCAAACTTCTTGAAGATTTACAGCTTTTGGGGGGAATGCATTTTGACCCGAGAGTCACTTCTAGATCACTTTCTATTATAACTGAAATCTTGATCAATGCAGAACAAGTTCTTTACCCTGAAAACAGCAGTAATACTGGTTGGAATAGTGTGGAAGTGACAGCTGTCATTTAAGGCCAAGGAAGAGGATCAGATCTTTAATCTCAAGATACTGGCCAACGGTGCTTTACAGATTACATGTGGCGACTTTCAGTGGGTAGACAACCAATCTAGAAAACAAAGTAATAGAAATGTCAATGTCCTATTTAATCAGTCTAATTTGAATGAATCTTGTTCCAATTAATGCAATTTTGCCTAATTGTTAAAGCACTCTAAAAAAAAAAAAAGATTCAGCCTCATCTGGCATTCCACTGGCAAAAATGGTGTATAATCCAATAGTCATCCTTTGAAATACAAAAGTTTAATTTTGCTTATTGCCTGAGGGAGATGAAAGTCTTCATCTGAGGAAAATTCATGAATTCAGACAACATAAGGTCTTTGCAATGAATGCTTCATAATCTTTGCTTTTATTTATGCATTTATTTTAAAAGGATTGCTTTACACAATGCAATCTAACGTGTAGTTTTTCTCCCTGTGGCTAGTCTGACTGAAATAATAACATATCCTCCTATCTGTCTTTTCATCTTAATGGCATATTTAACACAGAGACTACTTGTGATCATGGAAATGACAGTCCACGTTGCAGGAGAGCTCGCCCTCCTGTTTGGCTCTCTCATTCTGGATCCACAGTGGAACGAGATGTTCCAAAAGTGGTGCTTTTGTCCTCATTTCTTGGGCTTCCAAGGTACTGTTGGGGCATCTAATGGGAGGCATCATATCTGAGGGGTGTTTTTTGTCACACAAACAATTTAGGAGAATAGTGTGATGCTCAGCACTGAGTTCCTTGGCCAGTGACCTTCTTAAGGAAACTCTCAGGCCTTTCTGTACACATCTGTGTAGGTTAATGTATCATTGTGGATTCTTGTATTTGAAGGGATGGTTGTGTATTTGAATTCAGTGAGTTTTGCTCCTTTTGATTTGATTCTGAGATACTAAAAGAGTGCAAGATTGGGGATTTTTATTGAGTAAAGTAGCATTGTATGTAGTCCCTCGCTCTTGCTAAAAGTTCAGCTCTTGCTGAAACTAAGGAAACTGCAGCAAGCTCTATTTTCTAGGATTTTTTCCTGGTTTTTAGAATGAAGGAAATCTTTCCTTCCTCCTCTCTATCCATCCCATCCCTCCAAGAAGAGAAACTAAGTTATATAACTGATCCCTTTCATTTAAAACCAAGTCTCCTGTAATTTACCATCCAGAACCCTTCATGGTTTGTTTTTCAGCTTCTGTGCAGATGCAAGCACACACTCGTTTAAATAAAATTATCCACACTAAAAAGCAAAGGGATGGAGAGGAACTTCCACCCTTCTGTAATGAAAGGGGGCTCACTTTTCTGTAACGCTTTCCACAGAACACTTTTGTTTGCACATAGATATTGATTTACCCGTCTTCAGAAGATGATTGTTTATAATAAATACTGTGGTGAGCTGGTTTTGCTCTATTAACTTTGTACACTTGAGAAACTCTGGCTTTACTTAGTAAGGGTTTTCAGAGACCTTTTGTGATGGAACAGACATACTGCAGTCCTGGATTAACATTTCAGAGATGTGAATGTGATTACCACTTTAAATATTTTTTTATTTATTTTAGGGATAGAAATGAGCCTTTCTGTAACATGGATAAATATGGTGCTCTTGTATAGCATGAAATTGGAGAAATGCTTATGAAAGGAAACTAAAGAAGTACATAGAGGCATTATATTACATAGCACATACCGCGGATGCTTTGTAGCTATCATTGTTTACAACAAATAATGTAAACAGACATATACAGGAAAGTTTTAGCTGCTGTTTATCTTCTGTAAATGATATTAGCAGGAAGATAAAATTGGAGGCTTGCTTCCAGTTGCCCTTTAGGACAGAGTGGTGGGTTCTGGAGCTCTCCAACACCGAGCAGAGTGGTCACACCTATTAAGGCCATAAGGCCCTGTAAACTTCACTCACACTTGCACATGGAGAGAAAACCTCCCAGGCGATGCTTTAGCACAGCGAATCATTAGCAGGAGAACCAAGCCGTTGCAAAAGCTACTGCAGAAGCTGTCTTGTGGTTATTCAGGTATCAGGTAGGTAAAGAGCATTTCAAAAGCTCAGGTGACTTCGTAGCTATATTCTGCGTGTTCAGTCTGTCTCAGCATTATGTAGCCTGACTTTGGCTGACTGGTATGTATATTTGCCTGAGTTGAATAAGGGGTTAATTACATTTGTGCTGCAGTTGGAAATACTCAAAAGTGCAACAACATTTATATTTTATATTCATCTAATAGAAAAATGTGCACAGATGTGAGAAGGTGAGTACAATAAATAATTGAGGAGGACATTAGAAGAAGAAATCAAAGCCACTTATATGCTTATGATCTTTTAATTAAAGATGCTTGAGTGCAGATCAGTGGAATTAATTCTAGTTTCCTTAATGGGCAGTGGAAGTGATTTTGTTCTCTTTGTAGTATACCCTTGTTATTTGACTGCAGATACAGATGGTAGTAATTGTAAGTGATGGATAAGGCTGGTGGTTTATTCCGTACTAAAATACTAAATGGGAAAAAGTTTCAAGAAGTGCTGCTTAAATGTAGGTACAATTAGACATATCAATGGTGTCATATTAAAAAAAAAATGCCGAACGTGCATAGGAGCAGTCTCAGATGAATAGGAATAGTTGCAAACTTACGGAGCTGGAATGTGACTTCAGGTATCTGATTTTGACCACCTTGACTGTGATGCAGTCCTAACTGCCTGAATATCTGGTCATAAAAATTGTTTGCTGTTCACTGACTTGAGAAAGACAGCTTTTTCTCTACATTGGCTTCTAATCCTGTACCCATTGTAAGTGCTAGCAGTGTTATGACTGGCCGTACTGGGATCAGGAAGGATGCTCCACCTCAAAATAACAATTATCTTTTCAAATAGATCGAGTTTTAATTACAACTATCCTGCTTTTTTAGTTTCCTTTCTCCATCAAATGAAATTGAAAAGTTGTCAGGAATGGTTCACTACAAAATGTAGTGGAGTGAAGCATGGTGTGAGCAGCTCCTCCGAAGCTGGCCGTGCGTGTCGCTGGCAGCTAGTGAAAGTCGCGCTCTTCCCGGGCATTTGCAGAAGCTGCCTGTCACTGAAAGAGTTACTGAACAGTTTTGTCATGTAGACAATGTCTTTTTGGGACCAGGAGGAGGCAGACAATGAAATCAGGCTATGTCCATGAGAAGTCAGGTGAGTTGTTTTTCACAGCCACGGAAATGGACATAACTAAAAGACTAAGGGCCATGCACACAAGAAGTGGAAGAGCCAGAAACAAATCTCAGAGCGCAGCAGGGGCTTGAATAGCTTATGAGAAGACTGCTTTTTCAGTTTGCATGAGCGCTGCTGTAATGAAACAGCCAGGAAGTATCACAAAAAGTAACAGAAGGTAAAAGGTACCTGTGCCGTAAGAAGTCACCATCCTGTTTAGTGGGATGCTGACTGCGCTGAGTGAGATGGCCGGCACTACAGTGGTACAAATAAATGGGCGCTCTTTGTATCATCTTCTGCTTCTTGTTCAAGCTGTACTAAAGAAATCGTAGTGCTGTGGGGAACTTCTCACACCTCTTGTACCTGTGTTGTCTTTTTATGATCTTTACAATGATCTACGTGTCTTAATATCCGCTTGAAGTCACCAGAGATGTTCTGTAAATTGCAAAACTAAATTCTTAAACAGGCTTCAGTGTCCTACATGCACACTAGAGATTCATACCAGTTCTTCACTTTGCCTGCAGACAAGAAGTAATTCATTACTTGGCAAGTGTGCTAGTGTACCTTGAATATGAAAGGCAGAAACAATTCCTGTGGCACTGTGCGTGACAATTCTCTTGTTGTGGCACAGATTGTCAGTCTTCCTCTTCTCCCTCTTCCCTCTCTGCGTTAGAAACTAGATAGTAAAATAGGAGTCAACAGCTTTGGAGATGATGATCAAAAGTCAGCTGCAGTGCGCAGGGGCATGGGTTTATTTCTTTCAGGTTGTCGCCCTAAAAACCACAGTCCACTTAAAAAAAAAAAATTCGATACTTATTTGAAAACTGTGGAGTATGAATAAGTGTCTGTGCTAAAGCTGTTACTTAACAAGACGAAAATGAAAAAAGTTTTTTTCCAGGACTTCTCAGTATTTGCTATTAGATAGCAAACTCTCTTGAAAACTATGCTTCCTTTTTTTAAATCGCATCATTTTCTTATATTCCTGCACTCATCTTTGAATTCTGCACAGTGGTTAATGAATGGATAATGAATGTGCCAGTAAATGGAAATTATTTCCGTATCAGTATCTAACAGTGATGCTCCATGCCAGCAGTACAATGTAACTAAACAGTATAATTAATGGATTTAAAAACAGGAGGAGTGCATGGATTTTCAAATTAAAATCTAAAGGTAGTTCTTAAAAACTGAGAAAGAGTTGGATTGGATTGTAGTGATGAAAAATAATATTCTTATTGCCCTGAGGATGTTCAGATTAAGTTAATTTTACTTTATTAAAAAATTAGCACTTTCATATATTGCTTTGGAATTCTGAAAGCACTGAGTGATAAAACCCCATTTTTTTCTTTTAAAGTTATGAAATTTATTATAAATAGAAAAAGAAAGTGGGTGAGAGAGATGATGCATCAGTTTCTGGTAATTGGTATATACTTTTCAGATAACTCCAAAACCTTTCATAATATTTATGGAAAAATCCACTGTTTATATTTTGTTTCTTCTTTACTTGACTTACACTAAGAATTTATCCTTCTATGTTCACTTAGAAATGCAATCATTCCTTTGTTATATGTTTATTTGTGGACTGTGGAGTGAAAATCTCTTAGGTTTAAGTAACGAAAAGCTCTAAACTAAGTCTCTTTGCAAAGGCAAAACTTTCATGTAAACGGGAATCAAAGAATTTTAAGGTGAGTCACAGATGATGTTTCTTATGCATAAAGTGGTGCATATATTTTTCTCAAAGTATGTCAGAAAACAAAACAAAACAGCATGATATGTTGTGAGCTACCTTTCACACAATTTTCATGCTTTTTTTTTTTTTTTAAAATTTTAGCCAGTTCTGTGTGAAATTTGTAGTTACCGTAATAGGGAGGTGAGAAGACTTGATGATGCTTAACATCAAGATCACCACAGTTTGCAACTCCCCACAGTAAGAGGGCTCGAACCTTTATAAATTATGTTAGAAAGAAGTCATGAAAAGTTACCCTGTGAGGAATAATTCACTGTATGCAACTCATTTTTACAGGGCTTACTGTGTTTCTGAAAGCAGCAAAACCTCTTTCATCTGACAAAATCTAACTTCTGCACTACAAAGGCTTGTAGAGCATGTCTGATCTTAGCTCTGCACCTAGCAAGCCTGTCATGTTCTCCATGAAATATAAGCAAGGCAAAAGCTAAACATCTGTGGCTTGAAATAAACTGGTTTCTGTCTTGTTACGCTTCTCCAGCTGACTTCTGATATCCAGAAAGTGGCTCACTGTAAAAAAAGAATACAGTTTTGAAATGAATACAATCATGAAAGTGCTGCCGATACCCTATTTGGCAACGGGGTTCATGTTAATGGTTTGAAGCAAGTCTAGAACATTCTATATTGGGGGGGAGTTGGAGATCCAGCAAAGCCATTAGAAACATAAGTCAAAGGGAGTAAATCAGTTTCTGAGTTCTGCAAAATGAGTGCCACAACCCATCAAGTGTGAATTATGTGGTAAAATTATGAGCAAGCAATGTAGTTTTCAGGCTCACTGCTGCAGGAGCCAGCAAGTTACTCTGTGTGTAAGTCTCCAACGTGAGGCTCATCTCCTGTTGTACAGAATGACGTAGCTCTGCTGAAGGCGGTGAAGCTACTCTGATGTGCTCTGGTGGGGAGACGGACCTGACGATTTATCTCTTCCATGCACAGATGGCAGTCATTGCTTTTAAAGAGCTTTTTGAAAATTAATATAGTCTTCCTGTATTGGGTTTCCCTTGAAGTCCCAGACAGCATCCCAGTCCACCTGTTTTCCAGGACTGCCTAACCCTGCGAACTCTACGTTCACGTACACCTTCTTATTTAGACTGCTAACCTGGGGTGAACTGGAGATTCAGCTATCGTGATGGCTGCAGTTTTATTGCCTGGACTAGGTCAGAGTTTTGAAGGAGTGAATTCAATCAACTTCTTTTGTAGTGTTCGTTACTTTTTAAAAAGACTTCAACTGTGGAGACTTTGGAATCAACAAAAATATGGATGATCAGAAGATAAATTGAGCTGTGGTCCTCTTCTGTCAGAGGCATATGTGCAGATCACTTTCCAGCTACTAACTGGGGGAGCTGCTTGTATAAATAGGTATAAATGGGGGGGCATGAGACAGGATCAGCACAAGGAGGCCATCAATAGTTTATGTACTTAAGTCCTTTCTCTGCCATCTCCCAAATCAGATCTCCATTCAAAAGGATGTTCAGAGGTTAGTTTGCAATCATCAGCACTGGTGGGTGTCATCTCAAGTATGCGCTGCCTGGTGTGCTTCCCGTAGTGTTCACTATAAGTTATCGTACAGTCACAAATCAGAATTTGTTCCCAATCCAACATTTTTTTTTAATTTTTTTTTCATCATAGCAGTCATGCACTTAAAACATTAAACAGAACAATTCTAAACATGCACATAGGGTTTAAAAATAATCACATTGAAAAGGTGTAATGTGCCATTTGCTGCACTGTTTCTTGTCTTCTCCAAAGAATTAGCTCTTACATTATAAGGTTGAAAAAAGACAAAAAGAAGATACATGCATGTGGCACAGCTAAAGCAGATGTGGGTCATAGGTGACCCCAAAATATGGCTTTAAATAGCTGACAGAAAGCTTTGGAAAGAACTTATTTAGAAATAATTCTGCTAATACATCCTTGGCCTCCATTTTTGTTACTAGGAATATTTAAGCTATAATCTTCAGTTTGTGGCGTAAGAGTCCTCTCTGTGTCAATCACTTATGGTGTAAAATACGGATTATGTCTTTAAGTGGGAATTACGGAACAATGCAACTTTCAGGGGCTCTTTTCTTTTTTTGGGGGGTCTAGAGGGTGTCCTAGGAATTGCTGTCAGAAAGCGCAGTAACAGTATTCACTCACACACACAGAATTGAACTAATCTCTAGATCTGGTGTTAGAGAGGAATTTTTCCTCAGAGGAGATTGACAAGGAAACTACGTGTGGAGAAACTTCATCTTTTTCTGGAGCGCTAACCAATGAAGGGACCGTCTTCAGGCTGTACCTGGGGCAACGCAAGTAAAGTGGGGCAACTCCGCTGCTTAGCCAAAGCCTCCCTGGCCAGAGCTGGGGCAGGTCCTGCAGGGCAACTGTTCATTCCAAAATCAGCAGTTCTCTTCGTAAGTCATTTACATGTTCCCATGTAAAACTTGCTCCTTGCCCGAAACGTGGACTGAGGAGAGACACGCGCAGGAAGAGGGAGGCGTTTGGTGCCTTCACAGCAAGCTGGTTTGTTGTGGAGGGACATTTCTGCCATCTGCAGCTAAACACGTCTACATGTTTAATAACGGGGGAGCTTTGTGTAAGATGAGGTGCATTATTTAAGATACCCAATTGCCTTAAATGTTTCCCTGCTACTGTCTTCTATATTTATTATTTTGATGTGTTCTTTTTTCTGATGGAGAAAGTTTTGATTTTACAATTTCTTGCACAAGCTGGAGGTAGGAGAGGCTTAAAGTCACTGGTGTACCCTGATATACTTCCTCTGGGCCATTGCCCTAGAAGAGCTGGTTCTGTAACTGCTGGCAGTTTTCCCATGTTTGTGTTATGAGCATGCAAGAGAAAAGCATCGAAAAGGAGGATGCAAATATGCCAGTACATGCTCACAGTCTTATGGACCTTTAAAGGCCAGTCTTGTGAGATACGCACCAATATCCTCCTCCTGATGGACTCATTTTCAGGGAAGAAAGTTCCTTGAGTCGTCTTAAAACGGTCACAGCTGTCCTACCGATGAGGTTGCAGAACCTGATGTTAGCTGGAGACAGAAAGTGGCAGGCTTCTTCCTTTCAGTTTCTCCTTGACAGATCCTGAGTCACCTATTGGCACACCTGATTTCCCTTCGGAAGATAGAACTGTGCCTTCTCTAAGTGCTCCGCTTGTATTTTAGTATCTAGAATGTCACCCAAAATAATGCGCATAAAAATCTGCAAAACATTTCTCATATCATTTTCTCTTTCACCCTGATGTTACCTCCCTTGGCTGTAAGGGCATTTGAAATAGTTATTCACTTATTTTTGTGCAATGCAAAATAAAGAACAACGCCCAAAGGATTGAGTTGACCAAGCAAAGACTTTAAATCATGATGTTGAAATCAGGGGGAGTGCTTGAAGTAGCAAACTCTTCTCTTTACCAAACATGTTTGCAGGATCAGGCCCCAATTTCATGTAAACCCCTGTCTGTAGTATCCTGGGTAAAGGTTGAAGCTGCTGTCAATTATTTTACCAGATCTCCAGTATATTTCTACTGATGATCTGTAGGAAAAGAGCAGCAACAATCTATGCACTGAACAAATGAATTAATAGCTGTGTGAAGGAAATCACTGAGGGATCTAGAAAAGAAGACAATAATAGTAGTAGTAGTGATAGTAATAGTAATTCTGATTCTATTTTGAGCAGAATATTGCCTTCAGATAGTCTGGAAATGTTGATGAGTGAGGTCAAATGTTTAATGAAGACATACAGCTATTATTTTTAACTTAACCTGTATGAGCCATCTTTTTTGATCTAAGCCGTGTTTCACCTAGTAACTTTCTTTTCATATGAATTGATTTCTTCTGATTTGAGAAGAGATGAGCTATTATATTGATTCATCCAGGTTGAACTGATAGGGTTATTGGTTTCAGATTTACTCCTTTGGTTGTCATGTGATCAGAATCTGGCTTTTAGGTATTCATAACCTTAATTGAAAGTTTAGAACAATAAATGAAGAATTTTTCAATTTTTCTAAATCACACCATAGGCTTTTATTAGTGTATGAAAGATTTACTGCTTTGTTCGGTGGGTTTTGTGTTTCAGATAAGTGGAAAGTAGCTCTTTTTGTTTAGCAAAACATAACAGGTACGCACACGTATGGCCAAGCAGACAATCTGTCTGTACCCAGATTATAGTTTGTCAATCACTCAGTACACAAGAGATCTTTGGTAATTTGATTATTCCTCCAACCTTTTAACATACAGCTGATTTCAGATTCATTTCCTGCTAATACTGCCTATTTCTCACATTATTTGTCTGTCTATATAACTTCTGAAAAGTCCAGTATGTGTTACCATTTAGACTTGATGGAAGAATTCTTTTCAGGAATAATTTCTATTAGCAAAGAAAAAAAAAAATTCAAAATCAGAGGTCAAGTTTCAAAACTTAGAAGAGTGAAAAGCCCTGTGTGAGGACAGGTATTACAGAAAACAATTTATTTCTGTAAATAGCAGAACAAATACAAATTATATAAATTCTCCTCATGTATGATAATTTTTTTTTTTCCTCTTAGTTGTCATTTTGATACCAAATTCCATCTCCATGTCTCACCAGGAGTAAACTAATTGCAAAATAGATATATTTAGAATACTTTCTTTTATTATTACATGTGTATTGATGTAATAAGGTTTATACATATTTAATGAACCTGAATGGTTTTCCAGTTGTCTGAGCATTACTCATGTGGTTTAAGGAGAACTGTGATCCAAAGGTCACATTTTGAGCAGTGTATCTCTCACTAAGGCAGCAGCTAGGTCCTACCTGAGTTTATTTTTTACAGAAGTGTAGAAATCAGAGAAGAAAACTATTTAAGTTTGTGTATTTGATGTTTATAACAAGTATTTTTCAGACTTAGGAAAATTTGCACAGACAAAAGCTTAGGCTTGCTAGGGGTATCTGATTTACCACATTTTTAAAATGTAGTATTTATAAAATACCAGTAACATACACAGTTAAATGGATTTATGCTGAACCTCAAAAAGTTGTTATTAGTGGGGAATCACAGCTGATTATAAATGTTTAGAGGATAAATGTACAAATACTAATTACAGGTCCAATACTATTAACTATTTTCACTGGGCATCCAAAATCATTGCAAAATTACTACTGCACAAGTGAAGTCAGTCCTGGACTTCAGGATGTAGTGAAAATGTATTAAATAGGAATTGAACAGAGACGATGTACAATGCGGGCCTACATTTGGGGGGTATTTTACAGTTCAGCCTTTCTAGCTCCTAGGAAAAAAGAAAACTTCAGAGATTAGTTCATATCCATCTATAGGATGTTCCTGAGGAGAAAATGCAAAGTGTTAATAAGCATCTTTTTCCAACTAAGCAAAGCATAGACAAAACTAGTGTCTAGAAGCTGAAGTCTTATAAGTTCAGATTAGAGAACAACAGCTGGGAGAAACTGCCAGCGGGGTCTCTTGGTTTATCCAGATCAGGATGGGGTGTCTTTTTACAAGACTTTTTTAGCCCAACACAAAAAGCTTTAGCCAAATCCAAATTACTGGGTCCAGTCCAGTGGCAATGAGTTGAAATTTAATGGATATACAAAATGTCCTTTCCAACCATAAATTTGATGAATCTTTGACATTTCTAAGAATGAACAATGAAATCTTAGTCTCACTAAAATCAGCATCAGTATTTCAGTTTCTCTTCTCCCTCTGAGTTGCAGGAGAGGTGGAGGGGATTTGGGTATTTTTTTTCTGTGATTTATTGTTTCAGGAGGTGGGAGCCCCCCAGTTCCTTGCATAACCTATTGGTTTATATTATTAGCCTGAATTTTTTTGGCTGCAGTACTAGTAAGTCTTATCTTATTGCATCTTAACAGATTGATCCTGTCATTGGTGCTTTAGTGAGTTAACGTTAAAAATAATCTAATCCTGGCACAAAAGGCATCCATTTCTATTTCAATTGACTTTGTGATCAAAGTGACCATCTTTCTGTTACATGTGCTGAAACTTTATTCTCCCTTCAGTGCATCTGCTGCATAGTCGTGAATCCAAACTTAAATATTTGCCAATTCAAATCTTTTGATTACACTATTGCTATTGTCTGTATAATGTCATGATATTTTCTATAATAAAGATGAGTCCTGAGGAAGAAAGCAGCATGTGAAGCAGACAGCTGGCAAAGGTACTCGATCCCTTTTCTCCTGACCGACACCTTGCAGCTGTGGTCTCCTCTGATCTCGGGGATGTGAATCTCTGCTGCGCACTCTGGCTCGCTCAGACCACAACCTGCCTCCCCGTGCCGACGGGTTTTCCTCCCAGGGAGCCAGGCCGGGCACACGGGGGGATCCGCTCCGCCAGCCAGAGCTGCAGAGCATGTCTGAATATGGGAAATCCCAATGCACTGATTTTTTTCAGTTTTAAGTTAAAAATCTTTATGTGTGCGCTAGTAACGTGTGCAGGAAAAAACTGCATTTTCTGTTTACAAATTTGATCTCCTTGCTGCTGTGCAAGTTTTGGGGTTTTTAATCTTTCATTATTTCATCTTTCTGTTGCTTTTGTTTTTCTTTTGAGCGATAGTCATGCACTTTGCCCCAGACAAGTCTCTGAAATAAAAGACTAAATGAATCCTTATTTCCAGTTTCAGCTTGCAGCCAGTTCGTTCAGATAGATTATATTTCTAAACTTTGGGTGTGAGATATGCAGTCTCAAATGACACGTCACAAGAGATATTATAGCAAATGCTGGTTTATTATCACTCTGTCCTTTGAACTGCAACATCGTTAAAAAAGGAAAAAACCCCACATTAATTTAAATACAAAGAATATGGTAGATGATTGTTCTCTATCAAATGCTGGTGGTTCAAAGGAAGGGTGTTTTCTTTGATTTCTCCTCCATTAGATTTCTGTATTGGTACACTGAATTTTGAAGAGAGGTGCCTGAATTCACATATTTTTTGTGGTTTTATTTTGGTTCGTGGCTCACAATATGAATGAAAGGATATATACAAAGCAGATTTTCTGCCCTATTGCACTCTGAGATTTGTACTGTCCTGAAAATTGAACTAAATCCTCTGGGTGTGAAGTAAGAACAAACATCTCATTCCCTTCTGCTCCTCTAAACCACATGAACTTAAATATTAATGAAACTTTCATGAATCACACATAATACATACTGCCCCTTTGTGCTGGAAAAGGCCGGGCTTTTTATGGTTGCTGCCGTACAGCCAAGATAATAGGAAGCAGAGTCATAAAACAGTAATTAATACACTTCTGAACTGAGCTATTTTATTGTGTAGATGCTAATTAACAATGATAGATACCAGTGATTGAGTGGCACATAATACATTTGGTCAGCATAAGTGAAGGTCAGTTATCATTTTGACTACTTTAAGTGAAAATGTTTTCCCTTATGTCAGTGATTTCAGAAACCACAAATGTCAAAGTGAAATACCTTATACTTTCTCTTTCTAGAATGTATGTAGATTTTTAGTGACACGACAGGAGAGGAGTAATAGAAAGCATTTGATTTGCTGTGGGGTTTTGGACCAAATAATCAGAAGGGGAAAAGAAAAAAAAAATTGAAAAAATTAATAAGTAAATCTTAAATCTTGGTGGTTTGAGTGTGTTCAGTTTGGGGTGGTTCTCTGAGACGCTGTAAAAAGGGCTGGCTTTCCAAACAGGGCAACCCCTCCTGCCAGAAACTGATTCAATGAGATTGGACACTTCAAAGTTCTCCTTTGGAAAATCTCATCCACTTGATCAAAACATTCCTTGATGGTTTTAGAATATTTCTAAGTTATTAATTTTCAGGAAAGTGGGAAAGAGTGGCCTTAACTCCCAAACTAGGGATGAATTCAGACATCATAGCTTTATCCAGGGAGGAGACAAGTCAGAAAGGGAGCTCAGGCTCTGGCAGTAGGAATGTTAGACATCTCACAGATGCTCGTACCAGTGCTACATGTTTAACTTCACTTGTCATCTCTGTGTTCTTCATAGCTTAGACACCTTCTATTTTTCTTTAATACTGTACAACCATGATTAAAGTCGAAAGAAAAAAATCCCGTCCTGAGGCTATTAAGACCCTTAGAGACTTTAAAGGGTACATGCCTAGGCAAAAGCATGACATGACTTTTTTTGAAAAAAGTCAAGATTACTTTTAATATTTTGCATTATTAAAAAGAATTTGATATTTTGATCTCATATATTATGTAATACCTCCTTGGAGATGAGCTACTGCTATTAAAAAAGAAAAAGAGGAAAAAGGAGGTAACCAAACAAGACTTTTCATTCAGTCCTGTGGTGGTTTTTGGACAGTACCAAAACCACTAGATTTCTAACTGGGGACTGCAGTTAACATTGTAGTTCACATAACAATTGATTATTTTGAAACTACAGGCTTGAATTGACCATGAAATGTTGGTATACCTCCTACACATCCTATTGCAGTGTGAGAAAAAAGTGATGCTATATTAAAAAAAAAAGATTTAACATAGAATCATGGAATCATAGAGTGGTTTGGGTTGGAAAGGACCTCAAAGACCATCTAGTTCCAACCCCCCTGCCATGGGCAGGGACACCCTCCACTAGACCAGGTGGCCCAAAGCCTCATCCAACCTGGCCTTGAACACTTCCAGGGATGGGGCATCCACAGCTTCTCTGGGCAACCTGTGCCAGTGTCTCAGCATCCTCACAGTGAAAACATATTTGATAATATAAGAATATAAAAATAGGACTGCAAATAGCAGTTCATGGTTTTACATCCTAGTGTTAGTACTACTCAGTGCTTTAAAGAATAGCATCTCCTTGCTCAGGAAATCACTGCTTGATAGTCCTTCTAATAATGTCTGAGTGGGTGTTTGAATAAATGGGTTTAGCATGCTTTAAAGTGAGTGACTAAGTCTGATTTCTCTGGTAAATGGGTATGATCAGTAAAGCTGATCAGTACAGCAAAAAAGAATGCAGCAAATGAGAAAGTAAGCACAGTAACAAAGTCAAAGGTCTTATCTAAAAGTCAATGAGAGCCTGAAAAACTCGGCACAGATCAGAGAGTAAGTTGCTCAGTGAAAAGGCATAATAACTGACTCAGCTCCAGATTTGCTCTGGCGTAACTGGCATTTGAATACACCAGTTTCTGAAGAAGGCCCTTGACATTGCTAAAAATGAAAAATAAAAATGAATGAGTAATGCTTTTTCAGGCTTTCAGCTCTTGAAAGATGCTAGCGACTGGGCAGGGGCTGTCCGTGGCCTTGCGCCGGGGCAGGCAAGGCAGCGGTCCGGCAGCTCGCTGGTATGCCTTGGATGAGAAACAGCGATACGATTCTGACGTGTGTACACAACAGGGAAGATTGTAACTAGCAGCTTATGTTTTAGTATAATGCTAACTTACTTGGGCAGCTCTGGGCACACTCTTCAGAAGCCACTAATGACGTTGTAGTTGTGTAACTTGAACAGGCTCTGTTCTTGCTCAGGCTGCCAAGAATGCTGCAACCCAAAAAGCCTGTTATGCAACTGCAAGTGAGAAACTTGGGCCACTGCAGACAGCCACATCTTGACAATTGGATTTTTGTCCAGTCTGGCTTTTCAGCTCATTTTTTATGTTAACAGGACTATGGTTTTCCCATATAGGCTCCTTCAGTATAACAAAGCCATATATTTTACTGGAAGCTGGACATGGTATTGTCTGTAATTCAGCTTGTATTTATCTGTACCTTTCCGAGTGACTAAGCTGCTGACAATTTCCCAGAATGTCTAAGATCCGCTGCAAAATTATAATCAAGTTAGGTGTTCTTTGGAGGAGAGAAACTTTTCTGTGCAGTTTGTTTGCCTGGACCTATAACAGGAATAACACATATCTGGAAGAGGCTTCCTGCATCACTAGGTTCAGCCCCACGCAATCACAGGATGTCACATTGTCCTTTTAATAATTAGATCAAGTTCTGTTTTAAAATACATAAAACTCTTGTTTCCCCCCTGCTATTCCTGTGGAAAGAGTGTTCCAGAAATCTGCTTGCTATAAACCACCTTCTTGTTTCTGTCCTCAATTTATGCCTGACCATAATTGATGGAAGACTAGACAAATTACTTCATTAATTGTTTATTCTCATTTGTAGTAGGGCCTGCCATTTATGTGAGTGTCATCTTAGTAAACTTATGTTACTGAAGTTCTTGACTTTAAAGGACTAAGAAGGGTATGTGGGATCTGGGAATTCGAGTGGAAGGAAGTCTCTCCTTCTTCAAGAGATACTTTGACTGGGTGTTTTCTGGGTGCTGGTTGTGCCCAGTTTCAGTGCTTGAATAACCTTTCTCTGTTCTTGATGAGAAGATGAGGTTCTTGTCAACAGAGGAAAGCACTCACTGAACTGCTAAGTGTGCATGATAATTTATCTGCAGGCAAGATAAAAAGCATTATGTCTTCAATTATTGATCTTACGTTTGATTTGGGGTGCAAGAAATCATTTGAACCATTGAAGCAGGTTGTAGATTTTTCTCTGGAAATTAATATGAGTAATTAAAAGATGAGATTTTCTGGCTCAAAAGGAGAGTCTGCTCAAAGGGCTGTTATTGAAAGGGAGGGAGGTTATTGGTGACATCTAGGGACCAATTTTTTAAACAATTTCTTTAATGTCTGTGGCACAGAAAAGAAGAGCGCAACTATGCATTTGGGAAATGCGGATGAGATTTTCTGCTTAACATGGCTGCTTACAGCAGTTGTTAGACAGAAGTAGCTCCTGGAGCAAAACCAAAGTGGTAGCACTCTTGAACCGGACACTGAGCTCCAGAGTCAGGCTCCTTCTTCCTTCTTCTGTCCCTTGATTTTTTTAATTCATTAGTGAAAAATGCCCTTTGCTTCAACAAAGCTTGACTCTGGGTAAAGATCTAGAATCCACCTCTCCTATTTTTTGTGCAGGTGGTGTAACAGCTAAGCTGGAGGAAAATGCTACTGCACTTGTCTCCAAGTGGATGTGTCCCCAGCTGCTCTGAAATTTTTCTGCACTCAGTGCTGTGATTATTTTCTTAAGAGACATTTCAGTGTGTTTTGCCTGTTTTCCAGATTCCTGCTGAGCTTATGTAGGAGACAGACAGGGAGCTCTTGAGGCACGGGGAGCTCTGCTAGTGACAGAGTGGAGAACTTCATGTGGCTGAGGAGCTTTCAGGTGAAAGCCAGAGCTGTTTTCAGGGTTAATGGCTGCTAAACAGGGCTAATGTAGCTCACAATTTTGGATTCAGGCACCTCAGGACAAACTAAATCCTGTTTTAGATGCCTAAAACCTTCTTTGGATCTGGACCAAATGCTTTATTTTTATGTTTGGAGAAATGTTGTGGAGAATGTAAGTGCTTCTGATTTCGACATGCAGATACTTAAACTTGATTAGAATGAAAAAGCAAGAATCTTATGCATAAAGAAGTGTTAAAAGACATTCAGATTGAGATCTAAGCCTACAAAATCAAGGAAATCCTGAGGTAGGATTATTACATTAATCTTTCTGTCCTCCTCCACCAAACTCAAACTCCCTTTGTGCTAACATTGTTTATTCTAGCAAATATGGTTGTCTGTGTATCTGCCACTGGGGTAACATTTATTATCTTCATGTGGAACAGTTTATTATCATGTAACCGATATAAACAGTTAAAAAGATGTTGTCTCTGTGATCTTTCTTGGCCCACCAGTGCCTGATTTGTTAACCTCCTGAGCCTGCTGTGAACCTTGCCTAGTTTTCAGCAACACATACGAGGACCGTAGGTCTGAAGGCTGTGGGTGGCTATAGCTATACTACTTGTTGTGCTCTTTTGTTTTGTTTATCATCTAGAACACATATTATTTTAGATGGGATAATTTTAGGCAATTGCATTTTTGAATGTATTACAATATTGTAAAAACACCTAAGATCTTGGTTGTTGCTTTCAGCATCCCAAAAGTAGTACTATAAATAGACACTGTAATATTGTTTTTCTATTATTTATCTAACAAGCCACCCATGGTGTGTAAATTCTGTCAAACAGTGTCTGTGTTGTGAAAAAGAATAACTATTGGTGTCTGTTTTAAAAGTTATTCCATTTGCTTAGTGGGACTACATATACATTTTAAAACAGCCAACCAAATTAGGATATGATGAAGTAATGCTTTTTTAGTGCTTCTTTGCTTCCTCTTCCAAACTTTCTCTCTGAAATAAAGAAGAAATATTTCTAGAAAGATGAGGATCTTTGTCCCGAATGGGAATCCTGCCCCCTGAACCCCGAACACTTCAGCTCAGCATTTTGTTGCAGGGAACAGCACTTTTCTGTATGGGGCTGGGGAAAGAGGATAAATCACAATTACATTTACACCTCTGACTTTGTTACACATTTGAGTGCCCTGTGAATATTTGATGTAGATGTATAAATTGTCATTGTGAGGCTAGATCCCAAAAAATCAGAGAGCACTGAAGAATCTCTCTCTTTTCAGAAGTACTGACAGGTGAGCACCTTAGTGACTATTTCTTAAAGAGTAAACAAACATTTTAATGTGTGGCCTGTGACTTTGAAAATGAAGCATATTAAAGAAGTTGATGTTTGTAATCTATATAGCTATTGCAATATTTTAAGTTATGAAACTCTGTTTTAATGAGTGTCAGTTGTGTAGCATGTTGCTTTTTACTAGACTGACAAGAACTAAATATAACTCTCAGATTTCCAGGAACCCATAAAAACTCCTTCTTTTGTGCAGAAGAAGGCTTTTTAAATGTGTCTTAAAGCACAAATGTTTTACTAGTGGTTTTGCCTGTAATGAGAACTATTACTACTCCGTGTACACAGTTGCTAGATCTGTGCGTAGTAACATAGGAGTATAGATCCCCATTGATAAGTATTTCCCATGCATTTAAGACAGGATTAATGGATTGCTTGCGTGGTATAATTCAGAGTTTAAATCTACAGGTATGTGCTGTTTACAGTGGAGACAATCACTTGTTGGTCTTTGCAAGAATTTACATTTAACCTGATCGATACAAGAATTATTTTAATTTGCAAATTATTCAGATCTTTACAGTAGCATTTTAAAACGAAGAGTCCATCCTCTACCTTCTTAACAGAGGTGCTCAAAGAGGCAGGTCATTTAAAAAGGTATATTATTAAATATACATTATAAATTTTAGGAGCGTTCCCCACTTAAGCAACAGGAGTGCCTGTTTAAAATTGGCACTGTTGTTCAAAGCAAAAGAAACCTGAATCCCACCTTTTGTATTGCCTCAGCCAGGCTTCCGCACAGTAGCAGGATCTGACGAAGCAAAGTATATTTACAAATATAGAAAAAGAAATATGAAAACTCAGTTTTAATACTTGGTAGTTTATGCAAGTCTGTTATCACCATGAGATTGATGTAATCAAAATGACTGTCCTAACATAATAGATTGTAGACTAGAAGTGATTATATACATTTTCAAATTTATGTTGGTGTTTATATTTTAGTTAGTGGTTTAGGCTGTGAAATTTTGGCCCTGGGGTTTAACCTAAAGGTTTTCAAACTAAGAAATCCATGGCCAAAATATGTTTGGTGGGAGGGAATAATATAATTGCACACAGCTTTTTGATAAACAGTCTAAATTATGCTTCAAAGGACAGATGTGGCTTTAATAATCTGAACCATTTGCATTTTCAGATTAAACCCTGCTTGATTGCATTGTACTTGATATGTATACTTAAATCTATATGTTAAATGTTATACTTTGATATAGAGCATATTGTTTGACTTTGTTCTTATGATCTGACAAGCTTCATTATATAATAAACTAGTTTAAATAAATCTTAAAGACATAAAAGTGTTCTTGACAGTAAGAAAAAAATTTGAAGCACACAAATGATATATCGGTTAGATGTTCCAGAGAGAGTCAAAGCTTTTTTCATTCAGATCTTTGAACATGTGTTTTGAATAAAGCTGTAAGGCATTTTCCAGTAACCAGTGTTGTATTACAAAAATGAGTAAAGTAAAACAAAAGGAAAACATGTTTCAACATTTTATTCAGTATTGTCACACATTGTTGCACATTTCCAGCTGGAAGTAAATGTGACATTTGTGATGCTAATTTTTCAAACCTAACCTTTTATAACATATAAAATATTACTTGGGATGGTGTGCCCTTGTGAAAAGAGCAGGAGTAATGAAGTACTCGATCAGGGTTCAATTGAATTCCTAATGGCTTGAGTGCAATTATACTGCCAGTTTGTTGCAATCAATCAAAACCATTTTTGAATTGTTCCCTTAAACTGTATCTAGTGGTAACTGCTGATAAGCAGGTTACAGAGCACTTGACCTGATATACTAGCAGTGCATGTGTCTCACAAAAACCGACAAATAATCCTGTAATGCTGCCCGGTTTGTCCCATGTGAGGGAAAAACTCTGATTTGTTAATACAGAAGAACACACTGTAGCCTTGCTCCATGTTATGCGTGATGGAGAAATGTGAACATAAGTGTAATGCAGAAGGACATAAGAAAAATGCAGTATATAATTTTGGTGTTATACTGTTAATTATGGGCTGCAGGCACATTAACTAACTCTGAAAAAATTTAGAGCTCTCCGAGTTGCTCCCTTTTTTGTCTATCAGAATGACAAATTGCCAGCCTCCCTCGGCTCAGAGAGAGGGGAGAAGGAGGAGGAGCAGAAGCGAAGGAGCACATGCAAGCAATTTGGATATTAAAAAAATGCCAAATTAAAAAAAAAAATCTTACAATTAAGCTATAATGGAATTTATAGAAAGATGGATATAATTTATTTTGGTTTTATTTGTCCAGGGCCTTAACGTATTAGCCTGGAAATATAATCTAAAACATACCACATAGAGTGTTGCTAATGGGACATTTACGCTGAAGGGACTTATTCCCATACTTCAGGATAGGAAAAATATACTATAACGTTTCATCACAAGGCATTCCTTTGAAAGTGAAAGCTAATTAAATAGTTTTTACTATTAGTTGAAAATATCATACACCTGAAGACCCTTAATCCATGTGAGAAATGGTTGAACTGAGCAAATGTGGCACTTAAAGAAGGGCACCTTGAGGCTGACAGTCTTGGGATCAGAAGTCTCCTCTATCTCAGGAGAGTGGTTACCTCCTCGCTAGCCATTACCTGATTTTTACCTGACCGTGCTTCAGCAGGTGCCATTTTGCTATGAGTGTGGCAGTAGGAAAGTGTTTCACTATTTGTGTTTGAGCCCACGGTTTCTCTTCTGAGTCTGGTAGCAAAAACGCCATTCGGTTGCAGCAAGACGGGGTGGATGCCAGCCCAATTTTTACAAGTTGGGTTAATGCTTACATTGAAATGCTGTTCCCATTGAAGACAGCAACAGTAATTCCATGCATCTCACTCAAAGAATATCTGCTTGTTTCCTGAGCATGTTCTTTGCTAAATATGTATCTTTTTGCTATAATGCAAAATCAGTAAGGATTCAATCTGTAGCTGTACCCGCTAAACAGTGTCCCAAACATCACCATGTACTTGTGACGCTTAAAGCATTGACTGCTTCAGTATTTAGCCTGCACCTCTACTTCAGATTTCTGACTTGGCAGGTGTATAGCTCGAGTCCTCCTTTTTTTTTTGGAAACTAAACCAAGCACATATTCATTGCACAGTGAAAAATTGCAACTAGAAAAGGAAAGTAGAAAGGAGGGTTTTTTTAAAAAAAAAATTGGTTAAGGACAAAACATGTTTCCAGATGGTCTCTCTTATATTGTACTGCTTTATATACAGGGCCATCTGTAACTCTTTAGTTAATTTCCACTGGTCTAATTCTGTACTTGCATGTATGTATCTAGAATAGATTTGACCAAAATATGGGGCTTTTATGTACTGTTTGTGGGATATTTTCAGAGTAATATGTAGCAGAGCTTGGCTGCTCTGCCCTTTGTGTAGATAGAGAATGCCAAAGGGTAGGGGAATGGCCTCCTCTCTCATATCTTACCCGATTCTTTGGGGGCTCCTCAACGCAAAGCAGTACAACAAGCAGATTTAGTTCAGCGTGTGTACATACATTGGGAAGCTCTGCATGCTCATTTTAGCCCACAATATTTATTACATACAGCTTTTATATCAGTGTTTAAAACCCCATCCATTTGCTGCATTTAAAAATACCTCTCTTTGCCCAAAGATAGTAATTTAAAGCTTTCAAGATAATAGTGGGAAAATTTTGTGCAAAGACATTGATGTAATGGCAACAGCATTTATTCTTTTCACATTGACATGGCAGTTTTCAAAAAACTTGGAATTGCAGAGTGAATTTTGGTCGCATTCATTTTTAATTGACCATGTTGAAAAAAAAAAGGGGAGAAAAAAAACCTGCTGGAGGAAACACCCGAGAACAGCAACCTGTCTGAAGCATTTGTCACTCAGTTTTTATTTTCAGAATGTCCCCTCTTTTTATAGTACCCAAATAGATTGTAAAGCACAAAACAATTAAGAAATATATCAAAGTCATTTAATCTGTTGCAATTGCATTAAGGTATACAATGGGTTTTTTTTTTTCATTTGAGAACTATTTAAGTATTTCTTCTATTTAAGTTATATAGAACAATTTAATTACTTCTGTCACCTCATATGTTCAGTTTCCACTATCTAACTTTTATTTCTTACTGGTTTACTTACCTATTTTATTTTTAATGCCTTACCTTCTGTAATTAGAGAACGTTACACGATTCTTTTTCTGGGCCTTAGACATGCGAAGAAATGGGTGATATAATTTATCTTTGTCTGTGGCACCATATTTCTTTCTTCTTATTCTGAGGCAAATATTTAGAAGAACAATACCACTGCAGTCGTCTCTGTCTCCTTGTAGATCTTTCATAACGGGTGTTTTCAGGCAATGAAAACCACAGAGCATATGGATCAAAAAGAATGGGATTCAGGTGATGAAAGCGATTGTTTCTTGGTGCCTGTCTTGATTTTCCTTTGAGTTTGTGCTGAAAGGTTGAGGTTGAAGTCAGATGATAATTTTCCACGTTCCTTGGATGGTTTAACCATCCCCGTGTTGTCGGGAACGTTAGCTGAATCCATTTTCATACCAGTTTCAGATGGAGATTTTCATCTTTCTTGCTAGGAAATCCTATCATTTCTTTGCACATAAACAGTGAACACCAAATGTCGCTCTGATTTGCTCCCTTGGATTGAAGTGGCTTTTCTCATTACCTAAGCCTGGGAATAACAAAAATCTGACGTATCTGTTACACTAGGATTTTTATTACATATATTTCAGTTTAGAACTAACATTACTGGTCAGAAATCCCAGTGCATGTCTCCGGAAAACAGTTCTAAGCCACTCACGGACCCCAGATAGATGTTGTCCATGGAAGAAGCAGTCCCGACAAGTTGGGCCATCCCAGCCCTGCTGTGCTATTTTTAGGTTTTACCTACGTGGCAATATACGAGGCGGAAAGGGTTTTTATAGTTCAGCTTTTTCTGTAAAGTGCCTTCTGTGATAACCAACTGCTTAGCAGTTTTCAAATGAATTACAGAAGTGTAGGCATCAGCGATCATGAAAAAGACAGAGAGTTGGTAGGGGGCTGTGGAAAGAGTGGTGAGCACGGGTTTAACTAGGACATTTTTCTGGCTGCCAGATGAAGAGAGCAGGTGTTGGCATTTATGTTCCAGCTGTGTAAATTGACTGTGGGTATCTGTTTGGGTAGTTGTTTATATGATCTTCTTTGGTGCAACGTTTGGGCACCTACATGACGCAAAGCAAAGAGAGGCAGGGGACTCGTGCAGCCCTGGGGGAATGATGTTGCTGTTGGCTGCTGCTGAATCGATCTTACGGGGAGGTCAATGAGGATGCCAACATGTTTCTCTTTTTCTCTTCGCTGTCTTGTTCTTTATGTTTTTTCTACTTACCTCGCAAAGGAAAGAAATAAACATCGGAGTTGGCTGCAACCCTGTAACAACTTTCCCTCCAAGTGACAGGCAAAATAAATGGCAAAATGATATTGTTCAGAATTATTCATCTCAGACGGACTGTGATAAATTCACCAACATTGTAATCACAGATACTGAAAATAGAAGGATAAACTTTCTTTCCAAATGAGGAGTTCGCTCTGCTTTTCCTGGTCTCCTCTAGTCAATTGTCATCAGTGTGTTATTTGAGAGCCTCCAACTATCAATTAAATGTGGCTTTCAATCTCTCGTAGGTCCTCTTGGTATTTTAGGCAAGCATTCAGTCTGTCTCCTACAGCTTTTCTTAGCTCAGGATTTCATAGTTCTGGAAAGCAGGCCATCTAATCTAGTCCATACATCTTTCTGCAACGTCTACTAGAATGACGTAGTAAAAGTGAGTCCTAAGAGCGCTGGCACACAGCTCTTACCGGTGGGGAAATTTTAGTGGGAAGAAAGGAAAGGAAAACTCCAAAGGCGGCACCATCCTGCTGCTGTCACAGCCCATTTCCAGAGCCAGATGTGGTTGTGAGTTGATCTTCTTTTATCTTTCGACAACACAATTGTATTTAATGTCATAATTTAATTTCCAGAAATTCTCAATATTTTCTTTCTGCTTATCTGTGGAAACATAGGAGTAAGTTAATGATGTTCAAATTCTTAGCGTGCATCTGCAATACATGTTGTTCAGAACATATCCAATATTCAGCTGGTATGGCACTTGAAGTCTGTTAGTTTACCTGAAAAATACTTAAGTAATAAACTTGTACAGCATTTATGCTGTAAAGTAATAAACACTTGATAAAAAGCAATGGTCTGTAGGCTCAGTGCATTCCTCAGTGTCCAAAAATTCACTCATTAAGTCCTCAAACGAACCTAGCAGTAATCGTGACAACTGGCAGCACTAGCACAATAACCTGCAAAAGATAAATTACTAAATGATCACAGCTACCAGAGTTGTGCTCACAGTCTGAGTAGGGGCTATAGACAAATGTAATTGGGCTTAGTGAATAACTGGCGGCTTAAATTCATGGATGCCAGACTAGAAGAAAAAAATGTGATGAGATTTCAGCATCTTTGAGGTAAGTAAGAGACATATTTCCACAGGACAGTTACATTATTCAAAAAGTATAAGTCTTCAGATTGAAAATAGGCATTTAAAAGAGGTGAAAATTAATACCCAAACAATATGCAATGTTCTTGGTACTACACAATTTGAAGATTAAAACAGAGCCAATTTCAGAGCATGCAGAGAATATACTCTGATTATTTATGTATAGTAATAGGGATAATCAGTTTATCATGTTTTTTTTAAGAAAATTGTATTAATAGAGCTGCCACGAAAGTAAAAGTAATTGAGAACAGTATTATAGCAGCATTATAAATGCTGATGAAAGAACCAGTGGTTAGAATTCTCTTGTGGAATTAAATATGTCAAAACAACTTCTACACAGTGGAGCAAATTTTGTGTAAAAGCCAACAACGTTAAAAAACTCAGAAGACAAACAAATTTACCAAGGAAGCACAGAGTACAAATGAAAATTCAAAAGGTTAGACCATGATATTATTTGACTTTTTATAGATCAGTAGGATAATGGAAAGTGGAAAGTAAAATATCTTCAAATGTGTTTGCCCTAGGTACTGTACATCTGTTTGGCTTCAAACTTTAATGGAGTCATAAGATAAAGGCTCTTTTAAAATAAATTCCAGGCTCATGCTATGTGCTATTTTAGATTCATCCAGGCTCATAGGCTGATTCTACTATGTTAAATTTAGGATCTGTAAATCACTGCTGTTGCAGCACCCCCACTG